>NW_012101543.1:842358-890009 GCF_000951045.1 Mandrillus leucophaeus | reverse complement strand
GTGAGAGTTCCACACAGGAAACATAAACTTGGGATTAATCAATCTATAAGTGTATTTAAAGCCACCAGACCAGATAAAATCTCCTTGGAGGTAAGTACCAGAAGGATAGAGGCAATCTGAAGACTGAGATATGAAGCACTCTGGAGATGAAGCAAATCAATAAAAGAGAGTAGAAAGGAGCAGCCAATGAGGTGGAGGTACAAATATGAGAATGTGTTGCCCCTAAAGCTGCTTAAGAAATGCACAGATAACTCACTGATAGTAAAGAATAGAGCAGGTTAGCAGGATGCAGGGAAGTGGGCAGATGTGGTTACAAGAGTTGTAGAAGTTCCCTCTTCAAATTACTTTTTTTGTGTGCGTATGAAGCAGGATCATCAGGACCATTTGCGAATGGAGATTTAAAGAAAGAAAATAAGATGCAAATGAGATAGAAAGTAATTGTTAACACATACACAAAACAGTGAAATAAAACCTATATATAATATTAAAAATCCCTTCTTTTCAATGAGGCCTTTCATTGTATCTTGCTTAAAATTGTTTATTCTGTGGGATGAAATAATAAATAAATAATAAAACCAGGATACCTGGATTGTAGGAATAATGTATATAATAAAGAGGGGAAAGAGAGAGTAATCAGATGAGAAAGAAATCAAGGGCATCCAAATTGGTAAAAAGGAAGTTAAACTGTTGTTGTTCATGGATGATACGATTGTATACCTAGAAAACCCTAAAGACTCACCCAAGAAGCCCCTAGATTGGATAAATAATTCAGTAAAGTTTCAGGATATCAATGTACACAAATCAGTAGCACTGCTATACACCAACAATGACCAAACTTAGAATCAAATCACGAACTCAATTCCTTTTACAAGAGCTGCAAAAATAAAATAAAATAAAATATTTATGAATATACCTAACCAAGGAGGTGTAAGATCTCTACAAGGAAAACTACAAAACATTGCTGAAAGAAATCATTGTTGACACAAACAAATGGAAACACATCCCATGCTCGTGGATGGGTAACATTAATATTGTGAAAATGACCATACTGCCAAAAGCAATCTACAGATTCAATGAAATTCCCACCGAAATACCATCATCATTCACAGAACTAGAATAAATAATCCTAAAATTCATATGGAACCAGAAAGAGAGCCTGCATAGCCAAAGCAAGACTAAGCAAAAAGAACAAATCTGGAGGTATCACATTAGCCAACTATAAACTATACTACAAGGCTATAGTTACCAAAACAGCATGGTATTGGTATAAATATAGGCATGTAGTCCAATGAAACAGAATAGAGAACCCAGAAATAAAGTCAAATACTTACAGCCAACTCATCTTCTGCAAAGCAAACAAAAACATAAAGTGGGGAAAGGAAACCTTATTCAATAAATGATGCTAATAATTGGTAAGCACATGTGGATGAATGAAACTAGATCTCTATCTCTTATAGAAAAATCCATGCAAGATGGATAAAAGACTTAAATCTAAGACCCGAAACCATGAGAATTCTAGAAGATAACATTGGAAAAACTTTTCTAGATATTAACTTAAACAAAGAGTTCATCACCAAGAAACCAAAGACCAATGCAACAAAAACAAAAATAGATATATGGGATCTAATTTAACTAAATAGTTTCTGTACAGCAAAAGAAATAATCAGCAGAATACACAGACAACCCACAGAGAAGGAGAAAGTATTCACAAACTCTGTGTCTGACAAAGGACTAGTATCCAGAATCTACAAGAAACTCAAACAAATGAGCAAGAAAAAAACAAATAATCTGATAAAAAGTGATCAAAGGACATGAATATACAATTCTCAAAAGAAGATATACAAATGTCCAACAAGCATATGAAAAAATGCTCAGTATCACTAATCATCATGGAAATGCAAATTAAAATCACAATGTGATACCACCTTATTGCCATTCTACAAGAATGGCCATAATTAAGAAAAATAGATATTGCCATGCATGAGGTGAAAAGCAAACATTTTTACACTGCTGGTGAGAATCTAAACTAGTACAACCACTATGGAAAACAGTATGGAGATTCCATAAAGAACTACAAGCAGAACGACTATTCCATCCATCAATCCCACTTACTGGTTATCTACTCAAAGGAAAAGAAGTCATTATATGAAAAAGACATTTACACACATGTTTTTAGCAGCATAACTCACAATTGCAAAAATAAAGCCTAAATGCCCATCAACATGCCCATCAACCAAAAGTGGATTAAAAAGTGTGGTGCATATGCACCATGAAACACTACTAAGCCATAAAAAGGAATCAAATACTAGCATTCACTGCAACACTGGATGGCATTAGAGACCATCATTCTAAGTGAAGTAACTCAGTAATGGAAAATAAAATATTGTATGTTTTCACATATAAGTGGGAGATAAGCTATGAGGAACCAAAAGCTTAAGAATGATATAATGGACTTTGGGGACTCTGGGAAAAGGGTGGGAGGGGGATGAGGAATAAAAGACTACATATAAGGTATAGTGTACACTGCCTTGTGTATGGGTACACCAGAAATCCCCACTAAATAACTTATCCATGTAACCAAAACCACCTGTTTCCTAAAATCTATTGACAAAATTAAGTAAAATAAAATAAAATAATAAAATCATCTGGTTATCATAAACATAAGAAAAAAGTGAGCCAAAGGTAGGCACACACACACAAAAGTAATAAAAATAAAAGAAAAGATAGTAAGGAAGAGAGAAATAAGAAGCCCTGTTGAAGTCAGATAATCCATTACATGAATGATAAGGGTGAAAAGAAATACATGAAAAATGTAATTCAAGAGTCTATAAACCAGTGTGCATAGTTCTGCCTTATTATTTTATTATGACTTGAGTGTTATCTATTAATTATTTCAAGAAAACGCTATTCTTATTAAGCTAATATTTAGAAAATTGAATTTTGAAATTGAGCATACTGCTTTAGACGTAAGTGCAATTTAAATAAGCTATAGATTTCCATCCATTTTAGCTCACATCCACACATGCTTTGAGAAACATTGCCTGTTATATGCTGATTACATGCATATAGCATACACTGAAGTTATGAGGACCACAATGGGATAAGTGAGCAGGAATTAGGTATATGAGGCAAATTGTTGACTTCAAGTTCTAGATTACCAAGACCCAAGGGATTTATCTACCTGTAATAGTAATCTCTATGTGTGTGTTTTACAGGCCACTTTATTCCATACAAATGCCTAAGATTTCCCATTGACAGGGTTATTTAGGTGTACCAGACAATTTCTTTAAACAATGCTTAACACATGATAATTATAAATATTTGCTACTAGGGTTTCAGAAATGAAGGCTAGATTCCATTCTGGGGAACTCACAATATAGGTAGAGTGATGGATAAATTAGTAAACAATTACAAAATGATGACGTAAGTGACATGGTGCTATCATTGATGAGCAGGTGCTAGGTAGCAAAAGAAAAAAGTGAACAGCATAAAAATGATGTGAAAAAGCACAGGAATAAAGAGACAGACTGCTGTAAATCAGAGAACTGCTCATTGTTCTGTATCGTGAACGTGGAGTCCACTCAGTCAGGAGGGCTGAGATATGAGAGGTAGTCAGGGACAAGACGAAGTGAGGTCTCCTGCAGCAGTCTAAGAAAATGAACCTTGACATTGAAAGCAGTGGGTATTCTAAGTCAGAGAATGACATAATGAATTTTATATTTTACAGAGACTACTCTAGTATCACATAGGGGACAATTTGAAAAGCAACAATAAATGGGGCGGAAAATAAATTAGAAGAGGCTTTTGACAAAATCCAGATCAAAGATGTTGGCTTAAGATGTTTACATAAGAAAATGGCAATCAGAATATTTTAAAAACACAATTACTTTTAAAGAATAGGACTGATTGTTGACTGAGCATGAAACTAACAAGATTTGAAATCTAACATGATCACATGTTATTTCCTTTGTTAGAAAAACACAAAAATTAACCAAATAACACTTACAAAAGCAGCCCCTGAATACTGGTCCTGTGGTCAGACTGCACGGTTTATTTGGAAGATTTCTCACGAAGCAGCTGGGTGCACATTCCTACCTCAGTTCTATCATTTATAAAAAGAAGTCAGAATTTTAATTCTTTGGATTATCGTTAGGATGTTAAAAAAACATAGATGATGTATGTGAGTTAGAATAGTCTCTGGAAATTGAAAAATCTACTACAAATTTTAAGAAATAATGGAATATGGAACACATTTATTACTCTTTGATATAAAAATGACTGTAAAATATATTTTATAATCTTGATTTTGCCAATTTAAAGAGACAGATTCTAATATTGTTACAGGAAAAAAATGTTCAGAATTGTATGAGAGATCTTTCCAGCAAGGAACTTCAGAACTAACAATTTAAAATCATCAACTTGAATTTCTTCTAATATAAAACAAATGAAATATTTAGATTAAAAGAACTTTCATGTAGAAATGCTTTGCATATAAATTTTATAATCCAGAACCCTACACTAATTCTTAACCAGTTTATCAGTTCTTAGGCAAAAGAGGTATGAAGTTTTAAAATTTTTCTCAGAGGTCTGGAATTTATTTCAGACATTGTAATTGATCACTTTATATGTTTCATAGTTCATTGCATGATTTTCTCTATATAGTACTACATTGAATTTTATAATAAATGACAAGTAAATAAGCCACAAAAGCAAAAAAATAATTATTCTGTAATTATTATGACTGAGACTTAGTAAAAGGATGACAAATTATAGGAACAAAATAAAGTATATTTTGCTTGCACACTGATAGTATTAAATTATGGATATCTTACAACATTGAGTGTCTTTGTATATGTACACTAGTCTATATTGAGGATCCAAGACAAACATGAAATTGCTGAAAATGTCATTTGATATCATGTATGACACTGATACATGCCAGTCAGGCTTTCCAAGCAAAGTATAACTTATCAGTTGAACAGTGTCAAAAAAGATTTTGAAGACCAGTGTAATCAGATGATTACTATAAATCAGGAAAATAGAATAACAAACATTCAAGAAACTACAAATCTATGAATGGTAAGTTGTCTTTTCTTAATCTTCTCAATGACATTTGGAAGAAAAGTAAGATTCAAGAGACAGAAGTCAGTAAAGTTATTAGTGTCTTGTGTTAGATTTTTAACAATTCTTTCCTTCGAAGAAGTCAAACAGCTATACAGATATGCGATGGAGAAAACAGTCTCAAATAATAGCTTCCTTGTGTTCAGCAATTCACTATGACAATGCTTATTTTAAGAAGGAAATTCATATCACATTTTTCATTTCTAGGAATGCGGGTACTTCTCTCTTCCTAATAACAGGTCACACCCCAAAATATACATTTTTATAATTCCTCCTGCTGAAGATTTGCATTCAACACAGAAATTTAGTAGATGGCACTCAATCTACTAAATGAACACCTGCCTGGTGATCTTTCAAATTCTTTGAGAAAAACTATCATGGAAGAGTTAAGCCTCTTTCTTAGAATCTTAGAACAGTAATATTGCTCAAAATTGGCTAAGTGTTAACTATTGACTTCTAAATTATGTTACAAAGGGAAATTTATCCTGCCTACTACCTCTTTCTTACCTACAAATCACACAATAGTGTAAATTGTTTTTTCCATTGTGGTAATTTGTCAAGCAAATGAAATTTCACATTTATATTGATGGTTATATTACACCAGTTTCACACAATTCACAAGAAAGAAATAATTTGGTTATTGTTTGATTTACTTAAATTACGGAGTCAACCCAACAACGTATTTTCTTAATGCTAAATTATTTAAATTGATGTAAAAAATTCTAAGGACACATAATGCGCATAGTTACATATACATTGTCTAACAATTTTAATTTCAAGGGTAACGATATATTTTAAAGAGGAGGCCTGGTATTAAGTTTATAAATTGTCATGATTTTTTTTTGGTTAATTAAAATGTCTCAGTTAATGAATCTATTTCTAAACATTATTAATACTTAGTTCTTAATTTTTCTATATCATATATCAAGCAAGTTTTTAAAAATATATTTGGTAGAGAATTACATTTCAGGAAGAAAATACTGCTGATGAAGAGTTTTGTTACTATGCATTCATCTTTTACATCATCAGTGAAAACTGCATCCAGGAAAGTGGAGGTTCTCCCCTCAGAAAATTCACATTTTTGGCGCTTGTTTTTATTGTTGTTTACCTTATAGGAAAAAGGTGCTTCATATCATTAATTCTTCAGGTATAACTATATCTCACACTTTTTCTTGAGACTGTGTAGTGACGAGGGACTCCCTGTTCATATTTGATGCAATACTCATTTATGAAGCAACTACTACAAATGTGTGTTATTGTCATATATTTAATAAGTCTAGATGTGTAACAAGTAGATTGTCTCTCAGAGAACAATTGATTTCATGGAAGAGCAAGACCTTCATATGTGAAATATTCATATTGATGTTGATGCCAAATGAATACTAGCGAATGTAGCTAATATATTTAACATTTCTAGTAAAAGATGCTATTAAGAACAGGGTCAGCTTGCAGAAATTTTCATGGAATTTGATTCTATGACTTGAAACTGATCTGGGAAAAGAGCTAGGATAACACAGGCGAAGAGCAGGGAGCAGCATCTTTGGCAGTGGCAATATTATTATTCATGTGCTAGGTAGAATCTGTAAGTGAAGAAACTAGATCCTGTGACATCTATGACAATGTGTTGTTAAGATCTCCTGCTACAGGGAAGATAACTAACTGATGACCCCAGCTGCTGCCCTTCTGGATCTACCATCACATTTGTTCCTGGGTCACGTTTTCCATGTTTTCCAGGCTGCTCTCCCCAGTTACTAAGTACAGTGAACTTACAAGGCAGCCCCACTGCTGTGAGACACTAGGCTCCTTTAAATGGCAACATTGCCGTAAAGATTCCTCATTGGCCCAGTTGCCACTTTCTTGGAAGTACAATGCAATCTGTGATTTTTCTTACCCAATTCTACTTCCTTCCCCTCTCCTGTAGAGGAGTCAGACATGCAGTTCAGTCTGAAGGCTTTCTGCACCCGCTCTGGCTCACTCCTTATCCATCACAGGCATTTCCCTAAATACTTTTCATGTACTTTTAATTCCATCTTGTCATGCTTCTAGGATAACTCAGATACTTATTGGATAACACAAACTAAAGCAAGCTCCATTCTTAAGAATCAAAATTTTGAGGTTTTAAAAAATTGTATTGCAAACAAACAATTGCAATACAATAAAATTATTGCTCTAGTGAATGTATCATTGAGTCATTTACAAATATTACAGTAAATAAGGGCCTGCTGTAAGTCTAACATAATTCTGAGTCTTGGGGTACAGCAGTCAAATAAAATGCCTGGCATCAATAGATTAAGAGTAGAGTGGGGGATGGAAAAAACAGGTAAATAATGTGTCAGATGTGGATAAATTCAAAGACTTCACCTATAGTAACTGAGGGATCAAGTTATGCACACATCTGAAGGAGGATCTTTCCAACTAAAGGAAATAGCAGTTGCAAAGCTTGAGAAGTTTGTTTGAAGTAACTGACAAATAGCAAGGAAACAGTGAGGACAGAGTGAAAGGCAATGCAGGGGAAGAAAGATGTGAAAACTAAAAGGTGGTATCAGAAAACTGACTAGACCCATGAAAGCTATGTAGGTTATTGAGGGGAGTTTGGATTTAATTCTAAGTAAATTAAAATCAATTGATGCATTTGAGCAGAATAGAATATGATTTGGATTATACTTTAAGCAAATCCTTCTGACAACTGTGTCAGGGCAAACACAGAAGTTAAAGGGCTAGGTGAGTAACTACAGCAATGCTCCAGAGAGAAGTGAAAGTGTACAGGCAGTAAGAAATGGTTAAATGCTAGGTGTATTAGAAAAATAGAGTACACTGGATTTTTTGATGAATTGCATCTGGCATGTAAGAAAGAGGATGATTTCATATATTTTGGTCTGGGTGATTGGTGAAAATGAGTGACTGTTTACTGAAATAGTTAAAAATGGGAAAATGAGAAATAAAAGGGTTGATGGTAGAAATCAGGAATTTGATTTTAGACCTGTGAAATTTTACATACCAATTAGTTGCTCAA
The DNA here is from genome assembly GCF_000951045.1 of Mandrillus leucophaeus. Lineage (NCBI taxonomy): Eukaryota > Metazoa > Chordata > Mammalia > Primates > Cercopithecidae > Mandrillus > Mandrillus leucophaeus. The sequence goes on along the minus strand of NW_012101543.1, from coordinate 881,875 downwards.
ATGGCTTTTGAAAGATAAGAAAGTGGACAGCTGAAAGGGGGCAAGGTAATGATGGTGTTGGATTTGGCTGCTCCTCAGGACTTACAACACACTCGTATTTCTCCAGGTGATCTCCAAGATCCTACTCTTCTGTTGCTATTTAATTTGGGTTCAAGTAATAATACATCATTTCCCCTCTTTCCCCATCTCTCTAACAGCATGTGTATTTCTTCCTACTTGATACCCTTTTTGGGTCATCAAATGGTTCTCCATCTCTTTATTTTGTTATTTGACAGACAAGGGTGACATTAAGATCCAGGTTTTCAGCAATATAGTGGTTTAAAAAATTAAAATACTGTACTCTCATCTCCTGAAAGCATTAGATGGCATCTCATTCATATCCCATAGCGATACTAGTCAAAAGTCCATCTCCACTGCCCAATTCTCCAGTACACCAATCTACTCTGAAGCCTATCACATGCCAAACCCTAAACCTCTGCTTTATGCCCTACCTGTAACTAGTAACTATTCTCTCTCTTCTCCATCTGTCAGAAATCTTTGTAACTCTTTCAACACAGCCTTAACTAGGAGTGAAATCTCTTTTTCATAGATTGTACAATATATATAAAAAATAAGTGGCTCTAAAAAAATTCTCTCCCTCAGTGAGTAGTGAGACATATAAAAGAGGGTGATGTGGTGTTGACAAAAAGGCTTTACAGGTAGGAGAAAGGGAGAAATTATTATATCAATATATCTTATCTGTTTCTCATAACAAACTATATTCCCTTATGAATATATGTAGATTGCTGATAAGCAGATAGATGATAGATAATTAAGAGAGAGCCTCTGCTAACATTTAGCACAGTTACTCCAAGTGCCAGTGCTCAAAAAGATAATAACTTCTTACTACAAATGTAATGTCAGTGGAAACAATGAGTGTTGTTTTTTTTTTTTTTTTTTTTTGAGACAGAGTCTGGCTCTGTCATCCAGGCTGGAGTGCAGTGGCCGGATCTCAGCTCACTGCAAGCTCCGCCTCCCGGGTTTACGCTATTCTCCTGCCTCAGCCTCCCGAGTAGCTGGGACTACAGGCGCCCGCCACCTCGCCCGGCTAGTTTTTGTATTTTTTAGTAGAGACGGGGTTTCACCGTGTTAGCCAGGATGGTCTCGATCTCCTGACCTCGTGATTCGCCCGTCTCGGCCTCCCAAAGTGCTGGGATTACAGGCTTGAGCCACCGCACCCGGCCACAATGAGTGTTCTTAATGAAATATGTGGACCAATAACACCTGGGATCAGGCAATCAGTCCATTTATCACACTGTATGTCAAAGGGTCAGGAGACACTGATTTAGTGCATTTATACCCAGACCTTACCAATAACCATCCTAAGGTAGTATGACTCTGATTTTTGTCAAGATCTTGGATATTGCACAAAGATTGCATATCACTTCTATAATTTTTAAATGCTTTACTCTCAATTATGTTTCTGTCTGCTCTCAGTTTAAATACACTTTTATTCTATTCAAGTGCTTACGATTAGTTATATGAAACTTACTCTATTTCTTTTTGGATGGTGTGTTGTATTAAAATGGAAGAAAAATTACTACATGATGGAATCCACACAAAATCAATGAGTTACAGCCATAATAACTATATCTGCCTCAAAAATGAGCCTTTTGTGTCAACAATTTTTTAAAGTTTTTATTGCACAGCCACTGAATGAGGCTGGAATCTCATACCACTTTAAATATAATCCATTGTTCTTACTGAAATTTGGGGTTGTTTTAAAATCGGAAAGCTTTGTTCTTCAGATCTGTAGCACCCAGGCTATTATTTAAAGTCATATATGAGCTTTTTTCACTGAGGCATAAACATTGTACTTTACTTATTCTTTACAATAAATATAATATTTTTGTTGATTGTCTTCATTTTCACCATAAGATTGATAAAGGCATTTCTAATTCATTGGGCATAGCATTTTACCACATAAAATTTGCAGTTTAACGTAAGTATTAGGTATAGGTTCCATTATATGTGTGCAGAGTTGTAAATGTCTGCAGCATTTGTTAAATTTTATAGCTGGTCTTGTTCAAAGTAGTCCCTTTGGTTGGAGCCTTTGTGTCTAGATATTATCACCATTCATATCTCATTTTACACAGACATGCATATTAGTTTCTGGGTAAAGACAGACTATGCCTTGATTTTTTTCTTCTTTTTTAAAAGTGACATAACTAATTTTGCAATTATTTTAACAACCTTTTATAAATGCTGTTCATATGGAGGTGTTCATATAAATGTGAATTGTAAATGTGATAATACCTTAGGTAATTCAGAATTTCTTTATTACAAATAAAAAGGAAGCCCACAGATTATAGTCAAAAATTAATTTCTCATATATATTTCAGTGGAGTAAAATTATATACTATACTAATTTAACATGCACTTACAATACTAACCTTTTCTCCAGAAAGTTGATATCTAAAGCAATTGAGCCATTTTCTTACCTGTTACTACGCAAGGGGTTCATGATTAGCAAGTTACTACATTCATTCTCTAATTTTTTTCCAAAGCAGTTAACTTCTTTTTTATATTGCTCATCATATTCAGAAGTTCCATAGAAAAGGAGGTGAAAGCTAACCTTAAAAATAGCAACCTATTTATTTTTCCATTCTTTAATAATCAATAACTATCATTTATTAGCATGACTTCACAACTAATGTCACACAGAATATTAAGAAATTATAAAATTGAAGTTGGTAATTTCTTACTAATGATGAAAACAATAAATATACGTATAATTTTATGTCATTTCCTAAACCTTTTTTACTCATTTAAACTCTAAAACAATCTTATGAGGTGGGAATTACGAAACAAAGCATTCATCATCTGCATATAATTTGTCCAGTGTTTTTGAATGAACTTCATATGAACATTTGAGGGCCTTCTTCTGAAAATGATGGAATGGCTTGTGGAAGAACAACATTGCCACATAAAACATCAAGAAACACTGCTGAATATATGCACACATAAGAACATTTGAAGAGCAGGCCGAAGCAACCAAGACTTTAGGAACCAGTATTGCAGAATGGGGAGAAGAAACACCAGTGGAAGTAAGCTGACAGTTTGAGACACTCTACTCTGAATGTATCTGCCTTTACTGGATTCAAAACATGAGCCTAAAAACTCAGATCTTGCCTGGGCAGATGTCCACTACTAGCAGATAGAAAGTCCAGGCTGATAGGACTGGAAAATCAAGATCAGAATCTTGAGATGAAAACCTCCCAGGGAAGGACAGAGAACTAAACTTTATGAATTCTGGCTACCCCTTAAGTCATTTTACTAAATTCAGAAGATATTTAGGTAGAATCCTAAAAAGCTTACCAGAAGGCAGAGTTCATGGTAGTCAGAGAATTACCCCAGGAAAGATGCTGCAATGAACAAACACTCCAGGATCTGCCTGAAAAAATATGGAAGGTCTGCTTTGGGAGCAAGAGCAAACCTGGTCCCTTCTAAATTCTGTCCATTACCGGAATACATTGATTAGTACCAATTCAATTTGCCTAAGAGAAGAAAGAGTAAGGCTTCATAGGAGGAAGAACACTTAATCTTTTTGTATAAAATGTTCTGCATTAAATAAAAAACATATAAGCAATTAATAATATAGGATGATAAGACAAAAAATAAAAAAGATAAAAACACCTGCACCAGATTTCACAGTTAAAGGGAAGAGGTCTGAAGAGACGATGAATAATATGTTAAAAGAGTAGAGACTACTAAGAGCATAGATTAAAAATATGAAGAGATGATTCAGAGATTTGGTATAAAATTTTAAAAATCAAATGGAATTAAGAACAAAAAGTAGTAATCTTTAATCAAAAAATCTACTTAAATGCAGATTAGAGAAGAAAGGATTGGTGAACTGAAGACAGTCTAGCACTAAAACGTGTAAACTAAATGCAAATAAAATGGAGAATAAGGCCAGACCCAGTGGCTCACGCCTGCAATCCCAGTACTTTAGGTGGCTGAGGTAGGTGGATCACCAGGTCAGGAGTTCGAGACCAGTCTGACCAACATGGTGAAACCCCGTCTCTACTAAAAATACAAATATTAGCTGGGCGTGGTGGCACACACCTGTAATCCCAGCCACTCAACACCTGTAATCCCAGCTACTCAGGAGGCTGAGGCAGGAGAATCACTTTAACCCAGGAGCCAGAGGTTACAGTGAGCAGAGATCATCCCACTGCATTCTAGCCTGGCGACAGAGTGAGACTTTGTCAAAAAAAAAAAAAAAAGGCAAATATAGAAAAGAGTATAGGATGCATACAGGGTAGAATATAAAGATTTAACAGTAATACTTAGAGCCTGAAGAGAATTAGGAAAGTGGAACATAGGCAATATTTAAAGTGGCAATAACCAAAAAATATTCAAAATTTAAGAAAGTAATTAAACCATAGATTAAGGAGGTTCTGAGAACACTAATAGTTACAAAAGCAACACCTCAGCATATCTTAAACTGTTGAAAACCAAAGACAAAGATCTTAAAAATAGCTGAAGAAAATATAAAATACTTTCAAATGAGTGACAGAGACATTGATAACTGATGCTTAAGCAAACATGATGAAAATTAAAAGACACTGAAACAATACATATAAAGTACTAAACAAAAACAACTGCCAAACTAGAACTCTACACCCAATGAGAGGAAAAAAAAAAAAAAAAAACCCTTCAAAGGATAAAGGATAAAGAAAGAGACATCTATATGTCACAAAAAATGAAATTTTATCACTAGAAAAAAATACTTTAAATTTCATATGGAACCAAAAAGAACCCATATAGCCAAGACAATCTTAAACAAACAAAACAAAAAACAAACAAACAAACAAAAACAAAGCTGGAGGTATCACACTACCTGACTTCAAACTATACTACAAGGCTACAGTAACCAAAACAGCATGGTACTGGTACCAAAACAGATATATAAACCAGTGGAACAAAAAAGAGACCTCAGAAATAATGTCACACATCTACAATCATCCAATCTTTGACAAACCTGAAAAAAACAAGCAATGGGGAAAGGATCCCTATGATGGTGTTGGGAAAACTGGCTAGCCATATGCAGAAAACTGAAACTGGGCCCTTCTTTACCACTTATACAAAAATTAACTAAAGATGGATCAAAGACTTAAACGAAAAACCTAAAACTATGAAAGCCCTAGAAGAAAACCTAGACAATACCATTTAGGACATAGGCACGGACAAAGTCTTCATGACTAAAATATCAAAAGCAATGGCAATAAAAGCCAAAATTGACAAATGGGATCTAATTAAACTAAAGAGCTCTGCACAGCAAAAGAAACTATCATCAGAGTGAACAGGCAACCTACAGAATGGGAGAAAAGTTTTGCAATCTATCCATCTAACAAAGGGCTAATATCCAGAATCTGCAAGGAACTTAAACAAATTTATAAGAAAAAAAAAAAAAAACCTCAAAAAGTGGGTGAAGAACATGAACAGACACTTCTCAAAAGAAGACATTTATAGGGCCAACAAACATATGAAAAAAAGCTCATAATCACTGGTAATTAGAGAAATGCAAATCAAAACCACAATAAGAGACCATCTCATGCCAGTTAGAATAACAAGCATTCAAGAAATTACAAATCTATGAATGGTAAGTTTTCTTTTCTTAATCTTCTCAATGACATTTGGAAGAAAAGTAAGATTCAAGAGACAGAAGTCAGTAAAGTTATTAGTGTCTTGTGTTAGATTTTAACAATTCTTTCCTTCGAAGAAGTCAAACAGCTACACAGATATGCGATGGAGAAAACAGTCTCAAATAATAGCTTCCTTGTATTCAGCAATTCACTATGACAATGCTTATTTTAAGAAGGAAATTCATATCACATTTCACATCTCTAGGAATGTGGGTACTTCTATCTTGCTAATAACAGGTCACACCACAAAATATACATTTTCATAATTCCTCCTGCTGAAGATTTGCATTCAACATAGAAATCTAGTAGATGGCACTCAATCTACTATTAGAATTTAGAATCTTTCAACAATTACAATTTAGAATCTCTCAACAGTAATTTTGTTCAATATTGGGAGTGTTAACTATTGACTTCTAAATTTCATTTCTAAGGGAAATTTATCCTGCCTACTACCTCTTTCTTATCTGCAAATCATGCAATAGTGTAAATTGTTTTTTCCAGTATGATAATTTGTCAAGCAAATAAAATTTCACATTTATATTGATGGTTATATTACACTGGTTTCACACAATTTGCAAGAAAGGAATGATTTCGTTATTATCTGATTTACTTAAATTATGTAGTCAACCTAACAACGTATTTTCCTAATACTAATTACTTAAATTGATTTAAAAAGTTCTAAGGACATATAATGCACATATTTACATATACAAACATTGTCCAACAATTTTAATTTCAAGGTTGATGATATATTTTAAAAAGGTGATCTTGTATTAAGTTTATAAATTGTCATGATTTCTGTAAATTAATTAAAATGTCCCAGTTAATGAATCTATTTTTAAACATTATTAATATTTAGTACTTAATGTTTTCATATCATACATCATGCAAATTTTTAAAAATATATTTGGTAAAGAATCACATTTCAGGAAGAAAATACTGCTTATGAAGAGTTTTGTTACTATGCATTAATCTTTTACATCATTAAGTAAAAATTGCATTCGGGAAAGTGAAGGTTTTCCCCTCAGAAAATTTACATTTTGGCTCTTCTTGTTATATTTTTGTTTACCTTATAGAATAAAGGTACTTCATATAATTAATTCCTCAGGTATAACTATATGTCACACTTTTTCTTGAGACTGTGTACTGACTCCCTGTTCATATTTGATGCACTAGTCATTTATTAAGCAACTACTACTACTAGACTTTGCTGAAGTTGCTTATCAGCTTAAGAAGGTGTTGGGCTGAGACGATGGGGTTTTCTAAATATACAATTCATGTCATCTGCAAACAGAGACAATTTGACTTCCTCTTCCTATTGATAAAATTTCATTTTTTAAATGATGATCATTAGAAAGTCAGGAAACAACAGATGCTGGAAAGGATGTGGAGAAATAGGAACACTTTTACACTGTTGGTGGGAGTGTAAATTAGTTCAACCATTGTGGAACACAGTGTGGTGATTCTTCAAGGATCTAGAACTAGAAATACCATTTGACCCAGAAATCCCATTACTACATATATACCCAAAGGATTACAAATCATTCTACAATAAATATACATGCACAGGTATGTTTATTGCAGCGCTATTGACAACAGCAAAGACTTGGAACCAAATGGCCATCAATGATAGACTGGATAAAGAAAACGTGGCACATACACACCATGGAATACTATGAAGCCATGAAAAAAGATGAGTTCATGTCTTTTGCAGGTACATGGATGAAGCTGGAAACCATCATTCTCAGCAAACTATCACAGGAACAGAAAACCAAACACCACATGTTCTCACTCATAAGTGGGAGTTGAACAATGAGGACACATGGACACAGGGAGGGGAATATCACACACTGGGACCTGTCAGGGGGTTGGGGGATAGGGGAGGGATAGCTTTAGGAGAAATACGTAATGTAGATGATGGGTTGATGGATGCAGCAAACCACTATGGCATGTGTATACCGATGTAACAAACCTTCACATCCTGCACATGTATCCCAGAACTCCCATTATAATTTTTTTTAAGTGTGAAATAGGGTAGCAAAAATAAAGGAAAATACCATCAGTTGATTACACATGGGTCATTATGACCCACCAAAATTATCTGTATATCTAAAAAATCATATTTTAGAGTTATTCATCAAGAATGGAGTATATACATGCATGTATGTGTATAAAGGACTGTGTCTGTACATGTATGTGATTTTTTTACATAGTTGAAAGGTATCTCTTTTTCATTGTAAAAACTCTATAATCACTCTCTTACACTTGGTATTTTTGAGGATTAGAATGGTTGTCTTCTTTCTCTACTTCTGAAATTCATACTGGGTTTCTATTGGAAAGCTCAAAGACTATATTCTCTATTAATATTTATTTAAATAAAGATTAATCTTTCTTTTCTTTGTTAAAACACATCAATCATGGCCTCAACTACCACTTCTTTCTTGATAACTCCCAAATCCTTCTTGAACTACAAACTCATTTCCAATCGCTTTTTGCAGATTTCCTGATTATTTGGAACAATGGACATTCTGCTTGAACAAACAGCAGCAACCTTAAATTCCAGATCCTTCAAACCAAATACTATAGCCGAACACATTTGCTGAAATTTGGAATTACACCATTGCTATGGTCTAATTCTCCCCTACTCAAGTATTGGAAACTTAACCTCCAATGAATCAGCATTGGAAGACAGGGCCTTTGCCAGGTGTTTAAGTCATTAAGGTTCTGCCCTTAAGAGACATTAATAGAGAGAGTCTGTCTCTTTTGCACTTCTTCCTTTCATCGTGTAAGGATGCAGCAAGAAGGCCTTCACTACACACCAGATGCCAGCACCTTGATCTTGGACTTCCCAGCTCCACAACTGTGATAAATAAGTTTCTGTTCTTTATAAATTACCCATTCTCAGATACTCTGTTATAGCAGTGAAAATGGACTAAGATACTTGCTCTAATTATCTTGGGTTATGGTAGTCAATCCACTCAAATCATAACAGCAAGAAGCTTCAGTAATAGCTGATTTTCCCCTTTTCTCACTTTATTTAGCCACAGAATCTTGTCAATCTTACTATCAAACTATCTCCTGAAATACACCTTTCTCGTCTCTATTTCTATTGTCATTGTCTTAGTTTATCTGCCACATTTACAGAATTCATTATAGTATTTTTTTGCCATCACAAATTTGATTTTAAATTCCTTGGAAACAATGACTGTACTTTATCTTTTTTATCTTCCCCTTGATTATAGTAAGTACTTAATTGATTTTATAAGTCAAATCAATCAGTAAATTATTCTGTTGCTTAAATATACAGTAATGTCATATTACAAATCAGATCTAAATTACAAACATTCTATTTTAAGGTGAAGATATTAAAATGCTCCTTAGCCGTTTCTTTAGTTGTTCTTGTTCTGTCTTTAGTTGTTGCAGTGTCTTAAAATATCTTTCACCTACAGAGCATACAATTTGTAAACCTTTCATGCAAATTTTTGACAGGAAATTGACTTAGTTTTACAACCTATTATTCTCAAAAATGGCTCAAATATCCTTATATCCTTAAATCTATTTTATACATAAAATTCTTAGACTAACTTATGTAATTCAAACCGTTTTCTTTAACAACATTTTATTTAAAAATAACCCACTCAAGACATGGGCTACGTTAAGGTAACAAGTCATTTTTAAAAAGAAATGATTTCTGTTATTACTAAGCTTCAATAAATAATATAAGACCATTAACTACAACATGGTTACATACAAATGAGAGTTAAGATCAACTGAAAGTGTATTTCTCTTTTCTGTGTTCAATTTTATAAATGACCCTGGATTCCCAAAAGAAAGGCAGATATTCTAACTGCTTGCTTGCTTTCAACTCTAATTCTTAAAAGAATGTTGTCAGTTTAAGTGCATAATGTGCAGTAGATAATTCAGTTAGCCTTAATAGAAGAAAGTGACAGCACACAGTCAACTCTATTGATGTGTACACTCTGTAGGAAATCACAGAGGAGCTTTAATCCTTTGAAGTTTGTTTTTAAAACCTACTGCGTTTACAGCTTGGATAAGAGACTTGTCATTTTATTAATGATGAGTGACCAGTTGTCTCTACACATGAAAATAATGCAACATATTAGTAGGAAACAGTTTTGAGACAAAGCAAATGGAAATATGGTCATGTGTCACATCAGAATATTTTGGTCAACGATGAACTGCATATACAACATCAGTCCAATAAGATTATAATGCCATAGTTTTACTGTACTTTCCTCTATTTAGGTATACAAATACTTGCCATTGTGCTACAGTCACCTATGATATTCAGTATGGTAATATGCTATACAGGTCTGTAACCTAGGAGCAATAGGCTGTATACCATATAACCTAGGTGTGTAGTAGGCTATATCATCTAGGTTCGTGAAAATACACTCCATGATGTTTGCACAATGAAAAAATCACCTAATGATGTGTTTATCAGAATGTGTCCCTGTCATTAAGCTACACATAACTGTATTCATGATTTTAGGAGATAATTAAAGCTCTTAGGATAGCAATTACAAAAGCCTGCATGACAAGGTGAATGTGTGTTGACAGAAAATATTCATATTGAAAAAATATATGTATGATCTTCTGTTCAGAACATAGATGCCTGTCATTTTTTTGGAAGGTCACATGTATTCATGAACTGTGTGTAATATGCTAGATTTGTCTCCTTATTACAAGCAGCACATGGTGAATGCAGTTAATATAAACTATTTTCAATGTAAATGCATTCTCTATAGAATTTTCTACTTTTAAAAAAGAAATGTGTAGGGTATTTTTTTCTCTTTGGCTTCAACAAGCCATCAAAAGGGTGTTAAAACCTGAAATACATAAAGGAGAGAAAGTTAGGTAAAATAATTTAAAAGCTTCCTTAAGTTTTTCCCGTCAAATTTCCTCTTGCTAAATAATAAACTTCAACATTGTAATAAAGTTTAGGACTGCTATACTTTAGAAAATCACAAATATAAGAACTGTCAGAAATATATAAATAACTAAAATGAGCCACTTATCACATGTTATAAAACTGACATTTAGGATGATTTCAAAGGCATGACCTCAGCTAATCCTGAAGAAAAATATATACTTTTTTTTTATGTCAGTTCCACTCTGCAACATCTTTTCTAAGAGGTATCTTTATCCATAGATATTTCCTCTGTATCCTCTTGTTACACGATATGATTACCTGTGTATTGCTGCCCTGATATAATGCAAAATCAAGATAACAACTTATATAGAATAAAGGTAAATCACTGAAATGATATGAATTGAGATTAACAATTCTAAAAGAAACATTGACCGCATGGTAATTTGCATGATCACTGTTACAAGCAGGAGATGAGCAGCAGATGGAGTCAAAAGGGTCACCTACTGGCATGGTAGGAGAAGCCCGGCCTTTCTTACTACATTTTCCTTAATGATTTATCTTTTCTGCTGCTTGGAGTAAGGAACGCACTCCACTGACTGTAGTATCCTAGTATCCTAATTTCCGCCTGCTGAAAACTAATGACAGGTAATTTTTTTTTTGTTGACTTTCTAGGGAGAAATCAGACACTGCTATTTTAAAACATATAATTACATGTAGATAGATGGAGAGTTATGTGGGGGGAGAGAGAGAGACAGAATGGAATAGACAGATAAATAAATTAATTGCAAAGATGAGCAGCTTTTCTCTCTCTCTCTCTCTCTCTCTCTCTCTCTTACTCTCTATCTTCCTGAAATACACACACACATACACACAACCCACATGTGCACACAGACAAATACTGAATATTAGAAGTCCATGGCAAATGTAAATTGACTTGCAGAACTTCCTAAACACAAATACCTCAGACCTCACCCCACACACACACAAAATTAATCCATCTATCTGGGATCAGACATGGTTGTCTGTGATTATCTAGGATTGTTTTTACTCCGACTACAGTTTTATTAGAAATAGTGCTGTACATGGACTGACTATAAACTATGATATGATTATTTGCAGGGAATTAAAGAAGGCTTTACTTTACAAAAGGTTGACTATAAGTTTCCTTTAAAGGACAAATCTTTGGGTGAATTCTAGTTCATTTAAGTGGGAAAAATTTTGATTTACAGAGAATTTTTATACTACTGAATAAATAAACATATACTGGTACCATTTTTGTATGACATAGCTTCTCATTTTGATCACTCTTTGACTCTATTCTCACGCAATGAAAATTTTAATTTGTCAGGGCATGTCACTTCTCTCCTCAAAGCTGTGCAATGTCTGCACATTTCCCTGGAGTAAACACCAGAGAGAATGTATTGGCCCAGTGATCCCTGACTTCTTTGATACCATGCCCTAACTGCTCTGTTCACTTTACTCCACCCACTCTTGGCTCCTGCTCAGAGAACTTACCAAATACATTTCTGCCTTGGGGTCTTTGTACTAGTTTCCTCCTTGCCAGCTTTGCCCTAGACATCCACTTAAGCAGAATTTCACTCTTTCCAGTTTTGCCCAGCATCCTTCTCTTGTGAGAACAGAGAGCCTCCTATTTAATATTTCAGCCTAGTCACCCACCCCTAGCACTTTCCAAACCTCATACTCTGCTTTCCTTTTTCTTTAGCCCATCAACTTTTCATTTCCTCTCTACCTTACCTATTTAGAAACTTAAGGCTCATTCTCTGTCCCTCTATGTGAACTTGCAAACCCCACGAAGTAAGTGATCGTGGCCAGTTACATTCAACAGTGTATGCCAAAAGCCTAGAGCAGTGCATGGCACACAGAATAAATTAATTATTGATTTAGAATAACTAAACCAAATTTATTTTAATACTTTATAGTGTAAACATCTTCAGTTCGCGAATATAAACTACAGTAATTTACAACAAATGCTTTCCATGGGACGCTTTTACCTATTACCTCCTCAGAGTCCTGGTCCACTGAAGCTCATTATACCCCACCTGCAGAAATTAGCATGAAGTTGAGTTTCTACACCAATGTCACACAGGGTCTTACTACTTTGGAATTATTGGTTGTTATGGTACCTTTCTTAAAATTATCAGTAAGCGATTGACATATGTCTGTCTCCCTAAGTCAAATGCTCAGAAAATTTACATGGTGAGTCATAAATCAGCTCCAAAATGAGAACGTGATAAAGAATATTTACAGGAGCAGTCAAATTTCTTTTCTTGAGAACTCTAAATTTGAATAATGTCAGAGTAACGAAATTGCAAGAATGTGATTTTATTGTGAACCCTCTCAACAGTCACCAAAAATGACTAAAATGCAAATAATATGCAGTTATTTATTTATGAAATTTAGAGAGAGAGACAAAGAGAGAGAGAGAGAGACAGAGAAGAATCCATAGAACAGAAAATAATATCTAATTATTGATTTATTGCTATATGTCCCAGAGTGGCTAAAGGGAAAAGCCGAAACAGTATTTTATGGTGTTTCAATCTTTTAGATGCCCCATTGATCTTTTTTCCTTCTTAGCATCAAGCCTTCCATCTATAGAAAGGAGAGAGTAGAGCGTGCTTTCCAGGAAATAACTCAGGAATTGACTAAGTCCTGGGTTTTAACTGTTGCAACTGAATGTGATATTTGTAGTAAAGTTGTGGGGAAAAAATATGCACATGTAGGTGAATGTCCAGCTAAAATTCAAACCTGAAACATCGGAAGGGAAAGATAAATGAAAGGTTATATGTAAGACAAGAGAAAGAACAAAAAAGTAGGAGATGAACTAAGAACTGACTTCTAGACTTATTGTCACTTTAAATGCTGGTAACCCCTTTACTGTTTTCACCTACAGTCATTTGCAAAATCTAGTTTGTGTTTTTCTGTTAACACTAAGCTTAGGAAATGGAATTATTCCTCTGCTTTCACTGGAAATGCTTTCAATTAAAGCTCACGAACAGCTCCACACAATATATAAAATTAATGCAAATGAGAAAAACATATATATGTATGTACAGATATCATAGAAAATGAAATGCAGGAACAGTATGAAAAGAGAAGGTGATGTTCTTATAAAGCTAACAGGATAGTCTGTGCTATAATGACATAAACAAAAAGTAATCACAAAAAAACTGCAAAGAAAAACTGCCAGTAAAAGTTCCAAATTGATATTAAAAACTGTAATGAAAAGAAAATACAGAATACAGTAAATTCTTGTGTGTGAAGTCTCAGGTTCTTTATAGTCTCTTACAGGCAAGAAAAAAATAACTCCTTTAAAGAAAATTTGCTAAGCCTACATCAGAGTTGGAAAGGACAAAAGTTAGCAAATTTATGTGGGAAGAAAAGATCGTAGAAATTTTGAAAGTGAGCACATTAAGCAAGGCCTTCAGAGACTGAATGTTATAAGCAGTGCAATGTGAAAATTATTGTATTGCTCTTTATAGCAGTGAAAACCATTTACCACCCACCATGTCATTTTTGATGCAGAATCACACTTTTCCTTGTTCTTTTTGACTCAAAAATAATTATCCCCTGTGTTTGTTACAGTAATAAAGATAATAATAATTTGCTCTTATAGCATACTTTTCCTTCTAAGTTTAAGCACTTTAGAGCAAACTATTTCTCTCATCTTTATAAGATCCCTGCAAAGTAGGTATATAGAGATAAATGGCCATAAAAGATGAATAAAGGAAAATATTTTAACCTGGAGAGTTGGATTCTTATTCATCTTGGTTGTCTGAGCCGGAGAAATGGAGTTTGCATCATGAATATAGACTTGAAATTCTCAAAAGATTCCAAATATTTTTTCCTTGATCTTTGAGGTAAATGGTGAACATTTTTATTGCTTGAAATTTCATCCTGACTTAAATTGAGATACAGTGTCAAATTTTCTATCTAATGGCATTTTACTGAAAGAATAAAAATACATTTACTTCAAAGGATTTTGGCATTGCTAGTAGCATTGTCCATACTTTAAAAATACCGGCTCATTTAATATGCATGTATTTTCTCATTATAGGAAGTTTCATGTGTTAATCAAGGCCAAGAATTAATAGATGTTTATAGCTGATGATTGTTAGGTATATTGCATTTAACTATTTCCAAGGAACTCATAAGTACGAGATCCTTTATAGGCAATGTCAAGTCGTCTCTAATCAACACAAAAAAAAAAATGTTCTGCTGCTGTCTTTCAAAAATAATAATTAAAGATTAATTCTGTTGACCCTAAAATGGAAGTTTGATTAATATATCCTGATGCCTAAATAACTTAGATGCATTTTCTAAGATTTAAAATAAAGTTTCAAGTTCATTCACAAGTTCAAAACCTTGGGAATATGTTCAAATATGTGAAAAATCCAAAATTTAGTTGAATTTGCTAAATCCTTTTTTGTTTTATCTTGTGAAATATAATAAATCCTATTGTTTGTCTCCTATAAGTTAAAATAAGAGTAATCACTAGCTGATTTATATTTATAAATGCTGTAAATTTGTTTTTTAAAATGTATCATTTCTAGCCAAAAAATTGAAGTTATATATTTTTTTAACTCTTTTGAACTGATGTATTATTTGTGCTGAAACACTTTGTATCATTATCATTATAATCCAGACAAATGGTTTTAAGAATATCAGAATAAAGTATTTACATGTATGTTTACTTATCATGGCTTCATAAAGAAATAAATTCAAAAATTAAGGTTATTTCCAGATTAGCAGCATGAAATGTACATTTTGCAAAATGCCATATACTGTTTTGCATATTAGACACTGTTACAGCTCTCTTACCAAACAACATTCCTTACAACAACATCAATTACATTGGATGGTGAAAAGAAACCCAGGTCTTCTCATGATGATATAGAAATGGGTACAACCGTATTCTAAAGTGAGGGAACAAAAAAGCAGTTGGAAAGTACAGTAAAACAGAAGGGTTACATTCATTCTTTTTTTGTACAATTGATTGACTCTTTTTTGAAAACCTTTAAATTTTAATATCTTTAATATTTTTGCCCTGTGTTTTCAATTCCATGTGGTAACATCAGGTAAATAGGTAGACAAATAGATGATGGATAGATAGACAGATAGCTTAACGGATGGATACTCATGGTAGGGTAGGAAGTGGGGAAGTGGGGAGAGAGGGAAGAGAGGGAAACAGGGAGAGATAAAAAGGGCATACAATTTAATCTGAAGAGACATAGTAGAAGACTGTTCCATCATCCTTATTTTATAAATTAGAAAACTGAAGCTCCGAATAATTAAGCATATTGCCCAACATTACACAGCTAGTGTGTAGTGGAGTCAGAACTGTGTGCTGATCTGGAAAGCATGATGACTGATGAATAGATTCATGTTTAGATTATTGCTCACACTGAATACGAATAGCAATCACTAAGTGTGTCAGGATTGAAGATCCACTGCTTATTTTCATACATTTGTAAGTCATAGAAAAATAAAACAATATAAGAAAGGGGGATTCTAATTTAATTTAATGAAAAATAAAACTAGAGATGTATACATTTTAAATTCTTGAAGATTAATAGTATATATTTGTAACTAAACATTTTCAAATAAATTTATTAACATTTTCTGTTTTATTTTGGATATAAAATTACTCATTTGCCATCAAACAAATTGTTTGGAAAGAAATTATATCTTTTTGTTAGTTTTTCTCATTTTCACCATCTGAATATTCAGTTTTAGAACTTTACAATACCTTTTCTCATTGTTGAGTCTAATTAATTGTAAACTTCTCTCTTACTGTTAATTTAAACTATCTATGATCACACAGATGGTGGGGTTACTTTACACTGTGATGCCTCCATTGCCATATATGCACTGTTTCCCTTTCATTGCATAATAGTGGGCTAATAAAGTTCATAAGTGGGGAGCATCAGGCTAATATATGGTGTATTAGCCAAGATTCCTGGGTGAGATCATCGACTAAATCTACCCAAGTAATAGTGTAACCCATATGTAGATTTTACAAATACTGAAAATTGATAAAAATTAGCCTCATGTTAGAGAAATTGCAAAGAAAACTATTTGTCTGGTAGTATCATAGCTTTCATGTCCTTAAAAGCATTTGTTTCTAAGCTCAACTATTCTAAAATAGCAGATGTAATGCCTCTATTTCCAAATCTTAAAAAAAAAAAAAAATCAGTCAATTGTTTGGCTTCACATATTAGAGTTGTTAACTAGATTCAACTTTCAGATTCTGAGATGATGTCTTTGATGATAATAAATTAACACCTGGGTTTTATGTCTTGCAAACAGAAATATGTTCATATTCCAAAAACAAAGGAACGATCTCAATACCAATAGGCAAATGTCTTAGGGAGTTATTTTTTATATAGTCACTCTTTCTGGATATAAACACATTCTCAAGTTACCAACAATTCATAAATTATATATGACACAGAGCTAAAATTAGGCAACAGTCTAGAGTGGTAGATCCTATAATCTAACCATTATGATAAATAGACATGATTGTATTATAAAGGATGTCTGTGTTATTGAATATACAGCATGAAGACATAAAAGCTTATCTTTCAAAATAATTCTAAGTTTCAAATCAAAGAGAAAATTATGGACTTGACTCTATTAAAAAATTCTAGTGCCGGTGACTTGACATCCAATGAAGTGTTGTGTTTAAAATTATGTGAAATAAGAACAATAAAAATATAAAAATTTGATATGGCTTCAGCTATGTCAAGGTTCTTATTTAACTCTGGGCTTCATGAAGTCTGCTCTGTTTATGGACAAAGCTTTCTGGCAAGTGAGATGGCAACTAAATGGTAAATATGGTGTTCTTTGTAGAAAGCCTTATTATCATCGACCAACTATATAAAGAGTTTATGTGCTCATCACATCATGGCACAGATGAAAATCAACATTTCAAAGAGCCAGAGTCATTGTTCTCTGATGTTGCCCAGTTCAGACCATCATTCAAGCAAAAGAAACGAGACAGCTTAAGGGGTTCAACAATTTTCAACATCAGAGTCGATTCCAAAGATGGTGTCTGCTCTAACAAAGATCTGGACGTCATTTTAGCCAGTGCATTGATTGTACTCAAAGAGCCACAATGCTGCCCTCAGCTGTGGCTATGAGATAAGAATTCCTGGTTAATAAGAACAGTTCTAGGACAGGCACAAATGAGATTACAAGACAGAGGCCCAAGTTGTGCCAAAACTCAAGCTGACGGTTTTGTCTTCAGCTGTCACAGATGGGATGGCTTAAAACATGCATACCACATCATCTTTAAAAAATTGTGAGAAAAAAAAAGGTTTTCAAGGACAAAATGTTTTAAAATGACGGAGAATTTGGACTTAGAGAAAAAGACCAGAGAACTAAACCTATTACAAAACTGGCACATTACAGTGCAGGATTTTGGCAGGACATATTTATAACAGATTTCATGTAGAGGATAGAATCCAAAAACTACTCCTCCCCTAATTATGAACTGAATTTGCCCCTTTTTAAAAAAAAAAAAAAAAAAAAACAGAAGAAGAAATAAAAAATAACTTTATTTTTGGATTACATGGAAATTTGAAAGAAATCAGCCCAGCAGGATAGATTACCAACTGGAAAATTTGGAAGGAATGTATGGTCTGGGATTTCGGGCTCCAAGCTGGTGGACTCCGTATTTGTCACAGAGGTTAGTTCTGTCTCCAAAGGGGAGCCAGGCATACTGTACAAGAGTACCCCCTGTTGGTTGATTGGCCAGAGAACATTGGCAGTGCCTGCTGTGGCAGCTGCTCATTTAAACTTCTACCCTGAAATTTGCTGAAAAGAAAGCAAGGAAGATTTGAGAGAAGGGGCAGGGAGGAAGGAAGCAGGAAGGATACTGTAACAAGGGAAGGCAGGGATGGGATTTTTCTTTCATTCTTTTGTTAAGGTCAAAAAATAAAGGAGATTATGAAAGATAAGGGACAACACTGTGAATAAATCGCATTGAAAGGCATTAAATCATTGTGAAAGCCAACGTGTTCAGACTATGGCTTTTGTTACCATAATTGTACCTTTGAATTCTTACAGTGCAAGTCAAATTATCACCCTTCTCCAAAACAGTTTGGCCAAGTGAGTCAGAGGTCATAGAATATATTTTTATGCACAAAGACAATAATATTATTTTATATGTCTCAGCGATTCAAGGAGGGTTGGAAAAATTCCTCACCCTTTTCAACACTCAATGAATGTTAAAAAGCAAGCTGAAAATGAACAGAATTCTAAGATAAGTACAGCTACCCATGAAAAACATGGCTGTGACCACAAGATAATTCTCCATTGGACCTGGCACTTTTGGTCAGTCTGAAGCTGAATCAGGTATAAAGGAAGACCTTGAAAGAAATAATAATAATAATAATAATAAAAACAGAAAAAAACCCCAAAATAACTCCATGGTGTGTGCTTACTGATACCCTCTGGAGTCTAGTCCTGCTGTTTTAATTTCAGCAGTAACATGTAATTGTAATGAAAATAATTCTATCATAAGAAATCTAAACAGTGCTGTGCTGAGATGGAGCATTAGCAAATGCTGGTAGAGTCTGAGTCAGATTTGCTGTAATCTTTACAGAGAGGATACACTGGGGTTCTAAAAGGTTAATGAACCACTTGTGGTAGACCTTTCCTTCACATTTTAACTCTGTTTTATTCCTGATAGAACCATTAACTTCTACACTAACCTTTCTACTTGTTACTATTACACACATTCTAGCCACTAAAGCTTTCTATTGATTTTTGCCAGTGAGGTTTTATAAAATGTAGCTTTAAATACATGGTTTCTGCAATTGTGTTAGCATCAGCCAGTGTGTGTGAAGACAAAGATTAATTCTCTGGTTTTAATTATTTTTTTATATTGTCATTCAAGTACTCTTTTTTCACGACTGTTTTTCATGAGGAATTTTCTGCAAAGTTTTCGCATTGATGCTTTTTAAATTTTCTGGAAAACACAGTTTTAGTTCTTATTGTAAATGATATGTTTAACCTAAATATGCTAGAAGGTACATAACTTTATTTTCCTATTGTTTGATAGACATTTCCAAACATTTCAGTTACTGTGCATGTGTATGTGTGTGTGTGTGTGTTTTGGAGTGGGAGATTAGAAACAACAGATGAAAAAAATGTATATAAGTAGACATACAAATAATTACGTCATGTTAATTTTTGTTTTGAAGTCCACATGATTTGCTAAAATGAATGCATGAGATTCTTAAATAAAAATATTCAAGGCTAAATTTGGATATGTGAAAATCATGTCAAAAGTACAAATTTAGTATACCTCAAATAAGAATACACCAGAGTTAGCTTTGTTATTTTAGTATATGTTTTCTCCTTTATTTTGATAATGTTTATTTGGTTTTGTTGTTTTTCTTATTTTAAATATCATCTTCCAAAAATAATATACTTCTTCTAAAATACTTTCCATCAATTATTTGTTCAGTAAAGATATTATCTTCTAATTTAAAGGAAGTAGCATACTAAAGTAGCAGGTAACAACAAAAAAAATATTAATCCACATACAGTATTATCTTATCCCTGAATCAAAGAACAAGCATTGTTTCAAACATTTCACTAATTCAAACTAATTTTTAAAAATTTATCCTATAAAAAATATCCCGTGGTTAAACTTCAGGGCAGAGAAGTACTTGATAAATAGATACTAGCATAATGACTACTAAAAGAGATTAAAAGGTCTATGTAGACATGGAAAATCACTAATGTCGATTTTTGAAGTTAAGGTAAATCAAGTAAGAAAACTAAATTCTTAAATGTATAGAATTAGACATTTAGATTATTTGGAATAATCTCTCATTTTTTTTAAAGAAAATTTGTTTAGTTTTAACACTTGCTATTAAAAAACTTTCGCAATATTAATAGAAGACTTTGCTGATTCTGAACATGAAGGTTAGAGTATCATTTAGCATAATTATTTAAGATGATTGAGGGTATTTTAGTTGCTCAAACTGACAATAATGTATATCAGTTGTCTTTTTTACAAATTATTGTGAGTTTGAACGTTTGGGAGTCTGATTAACCAGAATATAGCATGTATATTTCTCTTACTAAATAAATTAATATATTTTGTATTTTATCTTTCCCTTAAAATTCTATTAATCATAATAGAATTATATTATATCTAACATATATACTCAATATATAAATATGTATGTAATTTTATAAATGTAAAAGTATTATGAACATTATAAATAATTAGATATACAATATACACCAAGATCACCGGACATAGTAAGAGGCTGATCACATTGATAGAACCCATTTTCTGTGACATTTTCTCAGTCTCTCCTTATATTCTGATATGTATATGTTTGTATAACTGTAAAATAACGCTATGTGAATCCTCTCAAAGCACCTCAGATACAATCCGTATGTGTTTGACTGCAAAGTGGAGGCATCAGTTTTCCTCTCAAATTACCCCTTTCTTCTGTTTTCACTGTATCATACACCATTTCTTCACAAAAATTACCTTAAGTAGAATTCTATGTTCATTTATTTGATGACATAGTAAATATGTCGCTCCCATTTCATACTATAAGCTCAGAGGACAGCTGGAATCATGCATGTGTAATTTATCATTATAGCTAATGTAAATGAAACACTAATTATATATATTTTAAAAGGTTAGATTAATTTAGTTTAAAGCTACCACCACCAAAAATTGGGGCAGGTGCCCAATACTACATAATTTGAGGTGATAATGTGTTCAATAAAACACTATTTTATCACCTTGAGCTATTTTGTTAAGTCAAATATTCAGTGCTTAATGTTTCATGTGTTTATTTGGTTTATTGTTTATTTTTCCAAATCTTATTTTAGATTCTACATTTATTTAAATATGTAGGGCTGATTTAATATAATGTTTATCCCCAGACAGCTATTCCAGCTTTTAGTATCTAAGAATAGATCCTGTAGTACTGAAAAAAGATATAGAAGACGAAACAAAATGTATCAACATAATGTTGCAAACTAAATTATTAAGAACATCTTAAATAGAAAATTCATATCTGTGCATATATACATGTGTAAATATGTATATATAAAACAAACCAATATCCAGAGAGGGAGGAAAGGGAAGGGGGGGAAAAGGAGGAAAGGAAGGAAAGAGAAAGAAAGAGAGAGTCTAGGACTATACATCCTAGTAAGATAATAATTTGGAATCTGTACACATCACAACTAATAATCTAATTCAAATAAGAATAAATGAAGACATCCAATAAGAGGAAAAATATTGATCATATTAATTCTTTTATATTTATTTGCATATGTAATACTTAGAATCAGTTTAGATCATTGAAGATCTCCTGACTAGATTATAAATCTGAACACTTGGGTTTATCATCACTCCTTTTAAAATGTAATATCCTTGCTCAAAACTTTAATATTTTATCTTTTTATACAAAATATTAGAACTCTTGCCTGATGTCCAAAACTGTTAAATCGATCATGAAAATAGACATGACTAAAAAGGTGATTTCATTTGTGAAATTTGTGGTCTAGATTTTTAATAGAGTTCGTAGTATGGTTAAATAATTAAATAACTCTGTGTGTGTGTGTGTGTGTGTGTGTGTGTATTTTTATTTTGCAAGAAATGATTATTAAAGATAGTACTGCTCGGCCAGGTGTGGTGGCTCATGCCTGTAATCCCAGCACTTTAAGAGGCCAAGTTGGGTGTACTGATCATAAGACCAGGAGATTGAGACCATCCTGGCCAACATGGTGAAACCCATCTCTGCTAAAAACACAAAAATTATCTTTTCTGGCCAGGCCCGCTGGCTCACACCTGTAATCCCAGCAGTTTGGGAGGGATTTGAGGTAGGCAGATCACCTGAAGTTGGGAGTTTGAGACCAGCCTGACCAACATAAAGAAATCCTGTCTCAACTAAAAATACAAAATTACCTGGCTGTGGTGGCATGGGCCTGTAATCCCAGCTACTTGGGAGGCTGGGGCAGGAGAATCGCTTGAACCAGGGAGTCGGAGGTTGCAGTGGGCCAAGATCGTGCCACTGCACTCACTCCAGTCTGGCGACAGAGTGAGACTCTATCTAAATACATAAAAAAAGATTAGCCCTGCTCATTTATTTTTCAGTTAGCCATGCTACATGGAAAGCCTATATTTTTAAGAGCATTGAATGAATTTTATTGGCACTTTACAGGCAATTCCACCCATAAGACAGCATGACACTGTCAGGTGTGCCGTCAGTCTAGCATACACACAGCAGCAAAGCTGACCGAGGTGCAGGATGGAAGCCTTCCTGGACTATTGGTTATTCTACTGAAACTCACGAGGCCAAAGTATAAGAAATTCATGTTAACCTTAGTGGAGACCTGCATAGAAATAGGGATATGCAATCTCAGTTAGTCGCTCTTACCTCTCTGCCTTTTTCTGTCCCATTCTTGCCACTCGAGTATAGGCCCTGTTCCCCAAATATGTGAAGTATCACTGCGGCCTTTAATTTCTTTTTCTCTTTCAGAAAAAAAAAAAAAAAAGCCAGTTTCTTAACCATAACCTGAAAGGCCTCATATGATCTGGCCTGCTGTTACTGTCTGGCCTCATCTCCTCCTAGTCCATCTCACTCCCCACACTGCCCCCCGCCAGCCACTCCTCAATATCCTGACGTCCTCATGCCTCTGGGATTTCCTCTGGCTGTGTCTTTGTCTAGAATGCTTTTACACCAGATATCTACATGGTGAACTCTCATTTCCTTTAGGTTTTTGCCAAACTATATCTTTTCAGTGAAACCTTTCCTGGCCAACCTATCTACAACTTCAACTTTCCCCTACCCCTGATATTTCCTATCTCCCTTTCTCTCTTTAGTATTTATTTCTATCAATTTTTATATAGTATACGTATCTACCTTGGTAAAATCTAAATGTATTTATTTTTTTTTTATTTTTATTTTTTGAGACGGAGTCTCGCTCTGTCACCCAGGCTGGAGTGCAGTGGCCGGATCTCAGCTCACTGCAAGCTCCGCCTCCCGGGTTTACACCATTCTCCTGCCTCAGCCTCCCGAGTAGCTGGGACTACAGGGGCCTGCCACCTCTCCCGGCTAGTTTTTTGTATTTTTTAGTAGAGACGGGGTTTCACCGTGTTAGCCAGGATGGTCTCGATCTCTTGACCTCATGATCCTCCCATCTCGGCCTCCCAAAGGGTAAAATCTAAATTTTTAAAGCAGGAGTTGATAATGGACCTATTGCCAACAAGGTATCTTGGATCATCTGAAGATGAAGTATATAAAAAAATTTAGTTTGTTGGAAGCTGTTCTTAATATTCTAACCTACAGAGTCATAAAACCAGATACATTTCCATTTTGAAATGCTGACACCATGCAGGTGCTAACATATTCTCTTTAAAGGAATAACTTTTCACCATAGGACTTTGGATTCTAAATGAACAGCAATGGTTTCACTTCTAGGTTATTTAACAATATACGGCAGCTGGGCATTGCTAATCATTAGATGCCATTTTCTTCAGATAGTTAACTAGCAGTAAAATTTCAATGTTTTGAAATTTAAAATGACAGCTATGATCAGGTCATTTATATCAGGCTTCCGATCATGATGTCAGAATCATATGAGATAATGACGAAAGATGGTGAAGAGAAAGATGGTTCCAGCAGACCAACTGCCTTTAAGTGGAGAATCCAGAAAGTGCGTAGGTACCAGCAAGCATGAGATCTAGTAAAAGGAGCATGAATATTGTTATGCATTGAATGTCTATGTCCCTCCAAAATTTGTATGTTGAAGCCCTAGTAAATGGGGCTTTTGGGAGTGATTAGGTCATGAGGATAAAGCCCCCATGATGGGATTAGTGTCCTTATGAGAGAAAGAGACACCAGAGCATCCTCTCTTTACCACATGAAGACACAGGGAAAAGCTGGCCATCTGCAAGCCAGGAACAGGACCCTCACCAAGAACTGAACCTGACCATACCTCGACCTTGGCCTTTCAGTCTCCAGAACTGTGAGAAATAATGTCTGTTGTTTAAACTACCCAGCCTGTGGTATGTTATTATCGTAGCCCAAGCTGACTAAGACAAATATCAAACCAGTTTTGTGTATATCTTTGTTTTAAAAAGAAATACATTGAAAAATCATCTGGAAACTGCCTTGTACTTGATTCCATTAACCTTATAATTCTAATGTGTGAAAAAATGAATAACATCCGTACATAAGATCATAAAGAAATTATGGTTTTCAGAAGAAAGTTAATACTTAGGTAGGGCAAGGAGGAGGAGGGAAAATTCAGACGGGTACTTCTGAGGCCTATGACCACTTTTACTGCAGAATTCTCTATAGAACTATGTGGACAGAAGGTAACTGAAGGGGCCAGGCATGGTGGCTCGCGCCTGTAAACCCAGCACTTTGGGAGGCTGAGGCAGGCAGATCACGAGGTCAGGAGATCTAGACCGTCCTGGTTAACACAGTGAAACCCTGTCTCTACTTAAAAAAAAAAAAAATTAGCCGGGCGTGGTGGTGGGTGCCTGTAGTTGCAGCTACTCGGGAGGCTGAGGCAGGAGAATGACTTGAACCCGGGAGGCAGAGTTTGCAGTGAACTGAGATCGCACCACTGCACTCCAGCCTGGGTGACAGAGCAAGACCCCATCTCAAAAAAAAAAAAAAAGAGAACTGAAGGAAATAAGTAAAGCCAAAGATAAATTTTCAGAACTTTGAGTGGCATTGTGTAAAATAAGGCCTGTTTTCAGGCCCTTGAGTTGACCTAACGTATTTCAGACACTACCTGAAAGGTGGTCCAAATTTAAAGATATGTGGATATAATTTCTTTTTTAAAAAAAAAAGTAACAGATAGTATCAGCTGCAGAAGATGTGCCTGTGGGGAAGCGGGTGCACCTTAATATGACCGAGGGAAGGGGATGGGCAGTCCTCCTAAGCACAGTATTTAATCTCCATACATTGGTGCTCTGCTTGGTTAGGGACGCCTTGTTGTGACTGCTCTCATGACTTGATATAGTCAGGAGGCTGACATCCTTGTGTAGCTTTTGTGTGATTTGTAATGGTTTTTGGGCAGGCAGCTGCAGTTTCACTTGTATTGCTGCTGAGCTTCCAAATCCTCTTCCTCAGTAACATATGTATCAGTTCTCCTCACTTTGAACAATCTGTTTTTCACACGTGACCAGGTCATAGCGAGGATCAGTTGAACTAGATCCTTCAAATGGTCAGAGGGACCTTAGGTGTGACTCATTCATTAGCTCCATATAATATTGATGACAACTACATTTTATTAAAAATTTAACCTGTAATTGATAGAAAAAGGTACACCTGTCTTTGGAAATGGAAAAATATGTCTATGCTGTCATTTCCATTATCCCAGGCTACGTGTCAAGAATTTGGTAGAAGAAAAAATAAAACATAACAAATAGATAAAGTGTGTCCTTTCCAAGAATTTACTATCTAGTTGGGATGACACAGAATTTTAATCCAAAATACAGGTTCCATATTTAAAAGTGCATATAGAACAATGGGGGAACTTATTTTAGACTTGAAGGAGTCAAGATGGCTTATTAATAAATTATTAATTCAGAAACGTGAGGGGTGAGTAGACAGGAGTGCAGCAAAATGCGCTAATCCCTCAAGGTTAGAAAGCAGTGTTGGCAACATTCTCTCTAGAGATAACAGGAGGCTTGACGTGTTAACATAGAGACAAGGTGGGCAAAGCACCCACCAAGTCAATGGGATTCAACAATGTGACCTAATTTTTCATGACTTTGACTTCCATTATTACTATTACTACTACTCATGATGATTATTCTAGATGCAAATCTCCAGTACTTAAATCAGAATAGATAGATAGTTTTGAGCATAATGAAATCAAATGTAAATTGGTAACATCTACATCTTTAGTATTATGTGCTCATAGGTGAGAAGATGCCTTTCTCAAAGCAGGAAAATAAGAAAGCGACTGCTTCGGATGAGAAGATTGTGAACGGTTTCTAGATGTGATCTATTATTGCTGGCTGGAATAGTTGTGTTAAAGGTATACATTGTAGGTTTTCTGAAGCAGAGACACATGACGATTAAAGAGCCTCCCTACTCCCACTCCTCATCATTATTACTCTGCTACTACACAAGTCCTCTCAGAAAAGAGCTGAATTCTGGAAAAGGAGGAGGAAGTCCCAGCCCACACTGCCGCAAAGTTGCCACCATGTTGGTAGAATGGGGTTTCATTATAACCACATTTAAACAAATAACATTAAAGTTCCTCTAGCTGAGTTCATGAGGACACACACACACACAGAATAAAATAATTGCTATTATATAAATTATTATTATTATTGTATCCACTACAAAAGGGGGCTCTCCTAGGAGGATATGTGTTCTTCGAGAGCTGTTAGGTGAAGCTGCATCTGTATTTTAATGTTTCTTACCTTGAGTAAAGTGCTTTAGACATGGAAGGGGCTCAAGAAAGTTTGCACAAATAAATAAACAATTTTGTAATTATGTAATCTTCAAGAGCCTGAAACTCTAAAAAATAGGTGGCAGATATTTTAGAGACTAATGTATTCCAAAGATAAGATTAAATGTTTGGCATTGTGTAGGTAGAGTGAGTAGTTGTATATTAGAACATGGTGCTTGCAACTGCTATTCCCAGAGAGTTGAAATTAGAAATATGAGAGAATTGGGTTTTAGTATTTAAATCTGTACCATACAGAAAAAAGTGCAGTTTGAATAATAGCTTTCAAAAACTCATTTACCACTACAACAGGCCATAAACTATGCATTTCTCCTTCTTTATTTTAACTGTGAAGCTATGAAAGCAAATATGTTTTTCTTAAACTCACCTTCTCCTGAAGATGATTTGTCAAGTCATTGCCCTTAGTTTTTGACAACTTAATGAATCCATGAAAATAGAAGTGGTCCATATGCCCAAGTCATAAAAGAAATTAGTTATAGGTCCAATGGAAATCAGGCAGAGTGTAAAAAAGAAACATCAGTCCCTTTACTTGGTTTTCATGAAAAGCTACGTCTATGACCAAAACTTGAGAATATTTGCTAAAGGTTGTTTTCCTTTCTTCAGTAAAATGAAAGCTAATAAAGACGGTGGGGGTTAGGAAGATGGTTAAGTTGATTCTAGTGATTGCATGAAATTAATTATGATGTTTACTATATAACTTTTTCATAGATCAAAAACTTAAAAATATTTAGCCAAGTGGCTTGGAAGGTTGCCCAGGACCTATGCCACAATGCCTTCAAAGAAAGACTATGTTACTTTTTGAGAAATGAACAACAATGTCTCAGCTCTTAAACATTATCCAGGGAACAAATAATCCATAACAGTGATGGAATAGCAATGCCCAAATATTCAAATCCTATAAAAATAAAATTTAAAGAGTGAGAAGTAGGAAGTAAGGGTCAATACAAATCTTATTATGAGAATGTTACAAATAAAGACTATTCAAAATACAATCCAAAACAATTATATCCACAAACATTTATTAAAAAGCACCAACTATGTGTCAGATACTATGTTAGCTATTGATGATCTATATAATTTCTGCTTGGACAGATATTGACAGTCATAAGAAAAATATGACGTAAAGAAAGCACATAAAAAAAATGATTGTAAGTGAAATTATAAAAATATAACACAAAACATTATTGAATTTCCATTGTTACGGAGAAAGTGATTGCAATAGGAGGTAAGGAAAGAAACTTGATTCTATGATTGTATAGAATTGAGCAAATTTGATAGAGTAAGAAGACACAGTTACAAAACATGTATGAAACCTTTGGAATAATTCATAATTATATCATTGTCTCTATCAATAAAAAGAAAAAGAAGAGCAACAGAATGTAAGCCAAATAGAATTTTCTGAATAAACTCTCCAAAGTTTTCTCACGAGGTGCTAGCAGTTTTAAAAGTAGTTATGGTATACTTAAAGTCTATTACCTTTTCGTAAGGAATCATCTGTATGCTA
Organism: Mandrillus leucophaeus; assembly: GCF_000951045.1. Classification (NCBI taxonomy): domain Eukaryota; kingdom Metazoa; phylum Chordata; class Mammalia; order Primates; family Cercopithecidae; genus Mandrillus; species Mandrillus leucophaeus. The sequence goes on along the minus strand of NW_012101543.1, from coordinate 853,287 downwards.
GTAATTGTCAGTGAGAGTTCTATACATTTCTTGTCATCTTGAATATATTTTAAGTAAAATATCTTGGAGAAATACTTTATTGTCATTTCCTGAAACTATTCTGCCTGAGGACATATGGGAAAGTGATCAAACTGAGCAAATGTTTAAGATAACTCTGACCTCAAAGTCTCATGACTGAGCGTTATAGCCTTTTCAAGGGATAATTTTGCTTATTGGTGGTTCTCACTGACACAGTTGTTCAATTTTTTCCTCCTTATTTCACCAAGATGGATAGTCAAAAATATTGTAGTCATGTTTTCTTTAATAAAAGTGTCTATCTGTAAGGTGCCACAATGCAACTACTGGATTATTCTGTTGGGAACGCTGATACTAGATAAATAAGTGCTTGAAGAAATGTAAGGTAAAGCAACTTTTGCTGCACTGTTTTCCTTCATCCTTTGGCCATCTGAAAGCAGGAACCTGCAGAAATGGTTTTAACACCATACATCAAAATCCACATTGACTAGAATAGGACAGCATCATGCCACAAAAACCTCATGTTTATCTACTGAATGACATGAGAAGCAATTGAGGATTTCTTCTCTAATCAATCTCAAGTACTAAGAAATATCATTCATGTAAGTCTGAAACATGGATACTGTCTTAGTCCATTCTCACACTGCTATAAAGAAGTACCCAAAACTGAGTAATTTATAAAGAAAAGAGGTTTAATTGGCCCACATTTCCACAGGCTATACAGGAAGCATGGCTGAGGAGGCCTCAGGAAACTTACAATTGTTGCAGGATCTTTGGGGTGTTGCTTTTCTTGCCTGAAATCTGTGGTCAGTGGCACCTTTGCTTGAGTTATGGTTAGGCCTACTGGGCTCATTCTGCCAGCTCAGCCTGGCAGGCTGTGTTCAGTTCATGCTACCGTTCCTGATCTCATGCCTCCAAGGGAGACTGGAGTCAGGTATAGAGTGGCAAGGGGTGGGACAGCGAGTGTGGGGTCCAGCCACTGTGCAGTCAGACACGCCACCTGCTGCCAAGGGGTTGACAGCTCCAGGTGCCAGCATGGATGCCAGCTCTCTGTGAGGCTGTGTCTGGACCAGGCACACAACATGCAGCTCCCGCAACTGGCAACAGGGAATGCAGTGCACCTGGAAGCTTGGAGACACTAGGAACTGCAAGACCCCAAAGAGGGAGTCACAGCCCTGGCTTAGGGAACCATCAGGTCCGCAGCTCTTTTCTTCACCTGCAACGTGGCTAGCAAGGGGCATGTTTCAGTCCTGTTTGTGTTACAGCTCCTTTAGCCCCACCATAAGATGGGTCCCAAGTTCTTGTCCTGTCACCAGGAAGAATGAGGTACACAGACAGGTGGAGGATGAGAAAGATGAAGAGGAGCTTTATTGAGCAATAGAGCAGCTCAATCTCCTGCAGGGGGCAGCTCTTTTCCATAGCCAGGATGTCCCAGTGAGTGTTCAGCTCTTAGCAGAGAAGAGACCCTGGAGTGGGAAGCTCCTCTCCTCAAGTAGGTTATCTTGTCATCTTCCCAGCACTCAGCAGAGAGGAGGCCCTGGAGTGGGTAGCTCCACTGCTTGAGTGTCAGCAGAGAGAAGCCCCTGGAGCAGGTAGCCCCTCTGTAGCTGGTCATCCCAGTATCTGCTCAGCTATGGCTAAGCCCGGGACTTTTATAGGCCTCAGAGAGGAGGCAGTATACACCAGTTGGTTCATGGGCAGGCCCAGAAAAGGCACCACAAGTTCCCACTCCTGTCCATGGGATTGGCAGCCCAGCCCCCAGACTTCAGGCCCTCCCTGGCCTGAAGGTTGGGTCTCACTAGGGACCTGCCCCCTTCCACCCAGGAGCCTGTCTGCCTCCTGCTTCTCTTCATGGTGCCTAGGCTGTTCTTGCCAAGGGGCAGCTTCAGGCCAATGCCAAGCTGCTCTCAGCAACCCCTTGACTTCTTTCTCATGCTTGTCAGAACCCAGTGTCCAGAGGGGACCAAAGCATCAGGGGGCTTGCATGTCAGCACTGCCCTAAGCGTGTTCACACCCAGCTGGGCCATGACAGTGCCTGGGTGCAGCCTCGACTTTGCCGCAAGATTGGAGCACACGCCAAGTGCAAGGAGAAGCCAGGCAGTGGGAGCAGGCATTTCTGAGCCTGAGAGGGCAAGGGGCCTTCCCGGGCCCCCAAGAGTGCAGGGATGCCTGGGCCTGTAGCCATGGTTTGGATGGCTGCAGCTGCACAGAGGGAAGGGGATGGGGGGTCACAGGGCTCCCACCTGCTCCATGGAGCAGGAGGCTTGGGTATGCAACCATGGTTTGGGCAGCAGCAGCTGTGCCCGGGAGGGCAGGGCTCTCACCAGCTCCATGGAGCATGTGGTCCCAGCCACACCTCCCTGCTGCAACCAGTGAGATGGCACCCTCTGCTGATGGTCCACCATTTCCATCACAGTCATGGCAGAAGGTGAAGGGGAAGCAGGCACATCTTACGTAGCAGGATCAAGAGAAAGAGAGAGAAGGGGGAGGTGCTACACACTTTTAAACAACCAGATCTTGTGAAAACTCACTCACTATCATGAAAACAGCAAGGGGGAAATCCATCCCCTTCATCCAATCACCTCCTACCACGTCCATCCTCCAACAATGAGGATTATAGTTGCACGTGAAATTTGGGCAGGGACACAAATTCAAAGCATATAAAATACAAACAAAATGTGTGAGTAAGAGTACAGATTAAATGTAAAAGGGAAATGACCATGGTAAAAGAACGTTTAACAGAAGGCAGCTGGAAAGGATTGGTCATAGGTGACTGAATTCTGGTTCCAGTTATCACTTTTTAAATCAGTGACAATTGTAAAATTTTTACTTTAAAGAAAAAACTACTGGATAAGCAAATGACGTAGGAAGATCTGGAGAAACAGAAAATTACGTATAGGAGTACTCGGTGGTTTAGTTTCCCCACACTCAATATAAATCCACAGTGTTATAGTTGCCTAAAACATTTCATCCTGAACTGATAACTATGGAGGGGAATGAGATCAGAATTAGTGTACTTTCAGGCAGGAAAGGTCGTGCTCCATGAGGAATTACATGTCATGGGTCTCATTCGCTCCACCATATACAGTGGGATGGGATGAGTTCCATGAGTATAACCTCTACCTCCAACTGAAACTATCCACTAGCAGTGTTCCTCCATATGAATTCAGTCTTGGATTAGGTATTTGCATCCAATATACTATGATTTGATCCTCAAAGCCACCAATTATGCTGTCTCTAATAACTTCAATCTGAGAGTAAGATCCCACCAATCACAGTTCCATTTAGTGAGTGAAAGAGTAGAAACCATTAGGTGTCCTTATTATAGTGAATGATTCATCTAATGAATGTAAGTAATATAAATCCCAAAAGATATAAGCTTCTCAGCATCCTGTATTTGGGGCTAGGTCATGAGCTCAGAAAAGCTAGAAAGCCAGAAATTCCAGAGACACATATGTTTATTATGTAAGATACCTTTGAAGGCTTCTCAAAGCAAAAATATAGACCTCAGTCATTCTACTGTTGTTCCTGTATGGCCCAAAAAACACTACCCTCTTTCATATCCTGAGTATAGTGTGTGTATTCATCTCACATTGATAAGGGTCACAGAAAAAGATCTCAATGTGGATGGGATGAATGTTCCAATAATCAAGCAACAGCCTGGCCTACTTAAAGAAGAGGCATTGTCCACTCAGGAAGTTGGCTCAAACTGGTTTCCTAGAAGCTTAATTTATTACATCATACTATATAATCACATAGGAGAGAAGGAAGATCAACATTGGTGAATTTTCCTAGGTCTAGCAGCTAGTGATACCAGGGACTTGAGCATTCTCACCACTTTGAACCCTGCTCTAAATTAGTTTTCCTGCCCCTAAGGAGCACTTTTTTTTAACACAGGAACTTTGCAGAAACCTGAAATTGAACTTTTTTTTTTTTTTTTTAGATGGAGTCTCGCTCTGTTGCCAAGCTGGAGTGCAGTGGTGCAATCTTCGCTCACTGCAACCTCCACCTCCTGGGTTCAAGTGATTCTTCTTCCTGCCTCAGCCTCCTGAGTAGCTGGGATTACAGGCACATGCCACCATGTCCAGCTAATTTTTGTATTTGTAATAGAGATGGGGTTTCACCATGTTGGCCCAGATGGACTCAATCTCCTGACCTCGCGATCTGCCTGCCTTAGCCTCCCAAAGTGCTGGGATTACAGGCATGAGCCACTGTACCCAGCCAAAATTGAACCTTTTTAACTGGAAATCTTTTGTGAGAAGCCAGAGTGGGAGTCTAAGAAGACTCTCAATGGGAAATCAGAAGAGATACACACACCAGCTAAGCAGGAAGCCCTCTCCATTTTTCTTGAATTTGCCATAATTTGCCACAGGCATAAAATCTTTTGTCCTAGTCTCCGGACCTGAACAGAATGGTGGCCTAGGTATGCTAGACCTGTGGCATACCTAGGCCATTATTCTATTCAGATCCAGAGATGGACAAAATGAAATGCCTGGGATATGGAACTCATGGACTAGATATGCATAAATCTCTCTGAGAAAGCTACAATGTTTGAGCTCTGACTCAGATTCCTTGAACCAGGTTAGCATGTAATTGGGTGAGGGGGGCTGTCCTGAGACTACGGATATGGGTGGAAGACTATGGAAAGACAAACCAAAAATAGTGTGTAGAGATGAAGTTGAACCCAAGAAGGAAAAAAGAAGGACATATAGAGATTCTAATCCAATGAAGTCCAAGCCCCCACTAAAAAAACATGTCTAGGGCCAAAGAACTTTAAGGTATTAAGGAGGTAGGGGAGGAGAACACAAGTAGAGCCAAAAAAGAAAAGCATAGGAGATATCTGGAAGTACTGATAGATTACATGATGAAAAAGGATCAAATGGCAAGTTCTCAGCTTACAGAAACTAATAGGGTATAAGATCTGATAATTAATTCCTACTAGAATACAAGAGACAATGTAAAATAGATTTATTAAAATCCATGAGAGCTTTGGAAATATAGGAGAATAAATTAAAGAAATGGATTCAAATACTGTAAAAGTGGATAAGGCATGGTAAAGTGGTCATGATTGCTTTAGAAAATAAAATTCCACCCATTGCTTAGATCAAGAGAGGCTTCCCATCACACCTCCTCATAAATGGATCAGTCTCTCTCATGTTGTAAAGAATTTTCCACTCTTAAAATTGTTCAAACAGAGTCAAGAGTGCTACGTCTCATTGTTCTTACAGATTTTTTTCAAGACACAAGCTATATGTTCTATAAAGCTCTAAAAAAATCAGCAGCTTAAAAATTACCAAACCAATATTACAATTAATCACTTGATTTTTTAAGTTCCTAGAGTTCAATAAATCACTTTTTAAAGCACCAAGCACAGCACAGTGATGAGTAAGCGCTTTGCAATTGTTTTTTTCTGATTGAGATCATTATTGGATATTTAAAACAATACTGTGATTTATTTGCTAGTCTGCTCTTATGAATGCTTTAAAAAATCACATGAGATGACAAAGTTTCACACTCACTACAATATTCATTGTAAGTATAGATAGCAGTTCCCATCAAAATTTTTCTCTAGTTAGTGCATTTAGAATATGTCCTAAGTGAACTAATGCAAGAAGAGAAAGCCAAATATCACATGTTCTCACTTATAAATGGGAGCTAAACATTGAGCACACATACACATAACCATGGGAACAACGGACACGGCAGACCATTGGATGGAGGTTGGCGGGCGGCGTGGGTTGAAAAACTACCGGTTAGGTTGGATGCCAGCTACCTGGGTACAATATACCTATGTAATAGACCTGCACATCTCCCCCCATATCTGAAATAAAACTTGAAATAAAAAAGCTATATCCAAAAATTAAATATTAAAAAATTATAAAATGTAAGGAGCTTGAAAGTTTAATGAAGAAAGCCATTCTACATGTATCATTTATTATTGTCAGCATACTTTTGTAGTGGTAGAAAAAGACAAAATTATTTTAGAATGGCTTCAGTGGCTATAAACTTTGAACTTAGGAATAGACAGATAAGTAAATTCGGTTGTGTCTTTTCAATACTTTTATCATCAAATATTGAGAATATTTTTCTACTCAGATTTCAGAGTCACCGTATTCAAATTTCATCCATATTTTTCCTTTGTTCCCAATTATTTTCCTTAACTTTATTTATATGATTTTGAAATTTCCATTGCATTCTGTTCACCCACACATTGCACCAACATTCACATTTGAAAAAAACAATTACTGGCATACAAATATCATTGTTATATAAAGGGTAAGGAAAGGAGTTGTTGGCTGTATTTTCTTAAGCATTGCAGGAAGTTATTTGCTGTTATGGGCAATACACGCACACACTTTCTTACGGAGTTCTTCTATTATGTTGAGAAGCTCACAGGGAGATTACAAAATAACCTTAAATTGGTAAATGAGTCAATTGGGTGGCATTATCAGTTAGTGCACATTGTCAAATTGCAATGTGTTGGACTTTTACAATTGCACTTTATTTCTGTTAAAGGAATTGTTATTTTCTTCCAATTTGTAAACCCATGGTCTTCTTGAAAAATAAAACTCTGCACTTGACATTTTCAGATTCACCTTATCCCATTTCCATTAAAGACAAGTCTGACTTTGGGAGCACTAAGAATTTCAGAGAATTGAATTCCAGAGAGAAACTCCTATCAGAATAAGTCTGCCTATCCAGGAACACAGAGGACAGCTTTTTCTCACCCCTGCTAATGAAGAGCTAGACTAATGTCCCCTCTTGGGGTCTGCAGTAATACTCTCACGGAACATTCATTTGCCAAAGCTGCTGAGTTAACTCTGAAGTCCCCCTTTCCCAGAGCAAGTTGTCTATAAAGACAGTAAATTTAAGGGGTCAGGAAAATGGTGTCTCCCAAGACACTGAGTAAAATGTTGCAAGTTCTCACAGCCCATTTCAAACTCTCCTATGGATTGGTGATGGCAAGATGTGCGTATCTTGAAGAGGTCACCTCCGAGAAGTTTCTACATAGCAGTTATTACACAGACTAGATAACTGTGGAAATAAAGGCACTTTTGTAGGACTTTCCTTTCTGGTGCAATTAAAGTAGAGGTTGTTACTATATACTGCAATACAATTAAGGGTGTAAGACCTTATGTTAAAAGTAAAGGCTAATAAATGAAACCATTAGTAAAAAGCTCTTTAAGGAAAAACATTTAACATTCCCTAGTACATTCCACAGCTTCAGGGAAGGCGTTTCGTAAAGAAAAAGGAAAGAAAGAAAGAGAAAGGAAGAAGGGAAGGAAGGGAGGGAGGGAAGGAAGGGAAGAGGGAGGGAGGGAACAGAAAAGCTTATATTAGAGCCATTAGGTAAAAGAAGTTATAAAAAATGTTTTGTGGCCATGGATGCTAGAATTTATTTTCAGTTATTCGATAATGTTCCTGAATTTTATTCTAATAAATGTATTATGGCGCTAAAACATGAAGTCAAATCCTGTATAACAGAAGAAATTGAACTGAAGCAATCTCTATTGTTGGCTATGAAGGGTTTCTTTGTTGTTTTTTTGTTGTTGTTGCTTTTTTTCCCACCTAACTGAGTACTCTGTCATCAGCAGGAGGTCAATTTATGGTCTCTTTAAGGTGGATAAATCCAATAGTTTTTCTTTCTTTTCTGTTATATTTTTAAAACCTACCTTAGAATAGTGAGAATTCACTTAATATATGGACTTCAAGAATGATTTTCTCTAAGGAGGATGCTTTATGCCAAGAAGCGGATCTCTCACTGATACTCATTTTCTGGGGACGGGTTTGTGACTCCATGTAACACTAGCTCTTTTAATAGCCACAGGAAGAATTAGTTAAAAATTGACTTCGAATGTAATTCATTTGCTACAGAGTGGGTTTTCACCCCCTGCTCTTCTCTTTCACTAACATCCACATTTTCGCTTCTAGTCCTTTGTTAAAAAATGAACTGCACAGCAAAAGCATGTGAGGATAAGGATTTCTGAATACCATCATGCACCATGGTGTTCCCAGCATTTAGCCATTAATGCATGGCTGCTGTCCTGTGCTAGAGGAGGGATGAGAGGGAGTTAAGAGGAGCAGCTGTCTAAGGAAAGCCCCAGGGATGAGCTCCCAGAGACACTTACCTGGAAAGAAAAAAAACAGTAACTTTCATGGTGTCTAGTTTCCTCTTGGCTCTCTGCACTCAACTCCCAGGGATATGGCTAGTTACCAGCCATGCCACTAACGTTTGTGTCACTGCATGCAAACTCAGCACAGAAAAAACTGAGAGAAAAATGCTGCTTTATTGATCTACTCGAACTGAAATTAGTAAGAGTTTGATACAGATACCTTGCAGAGTTAATTATGGGCAAATATTTGAATTGAGTATAGTTTGCTTCAGCCCAGTTTTTTCCCTTTTGTAAACAGTCAGTGTTCGCTTATTGACTTTGTTCTCTCTAAAATTCCACCATAAATACCAATCGAGGGGATTGTGGTATGTTTTAATGTACATTTAAATCAGTGATAAGACCCTTTAAACTTCTGCTTAACTTGGAAATTAAAAAGGTCTTTTCTACTGATCAAAGGAACTGCAGGCACCACCGAAGAATGGGGGAGTAATCTTTTGGAACACTACAATATTTACTCATAAATGAGCTAAGAAGGAGTTTTACTCTACATCTACCATAACCAAACCATTTGGATCAAGAAGAAACTTGTATGGCTCAAACAAAATGTATTTTTAACTCATATCAAAATATTTCCCAGGGCTTGTAGAAATAAAAATGATGTAGGTAATTATCCTCTACTTTAGACAACTAGATAATTTCCACTGGTAAAGATGGTTGTTCATAATCTTTAATAAGGGGTCGCCATCACCTATTTCATCTGTATAGGATTCTTGGTCCTGATTTTTTTTTTTTTTTTTTTGAGATGGAGTCTCTGCCACCCAGGCTGGCATGCAATGGTGGGATCTTGGCTCACTGCAACCTCTGCCTCCCGGGTTTGAGCAACTCTCCTGCCTCAGCCTCCAGAGTAGCTGAGATTACAGGCGCGTACCACCACGCCCAGCTAATTTTTGTATTTTTAGTAGAGACGGGGTTTCACCATGTTGGTCAGGCTCGTCTCGAACTCCTGACCTCCTGATCCTCCCACCTCGGCCTCCCAAAGTGCTGGGATTACAGGCATGAGCCACCGTGCCCGGCCTGGTCCTGATTACTAATCTATAATGTAAGGTGAAAACAATGCCACCATTTAACTGTTTTTGTAAGGCGAATGAATATTAACACAAAAGACAATCAGGCAAGTGTTGTGTCTAAGATTATGTTGCAGTTGGATATTGGTTTTATTCAGAAAGCAACTGAAGCATTAGTTCCACAATAATAAATAAACATCTTTAAATCATTTTTTCTACTGGCTTCTTCATTCTTAGGAGAGTCTAGTACAGTAAGATTTCATTACTTCTGGAATCCACATCTTTCGAGTAGAAACATAAATACTCATTTCTATCCTATTACAGAGAAGTATTTATAAATATATACATAGTTTTAATAAAAATTCAACAGTTCATATAGAGAAATAAACGTTACCTTGGATAATACATTTGATTGTACCTCAGAAAGTATATCAGAGCTTTGTAATTAACAGAGAAAGTTAAAGTCCAGTTATACACAGCAGTGAGCCCCAATCTTTCTGGCACCAGGGACTGGATTCACAGGAGACAATTTTTCCATGGACCAGGGGTGACAGGGATGGTTTTGGGATGATTTAAATGCATAACATTTATTGTGCACTTTTATTATCACATTTTAGTATATAATGAAATGATTATTCAACTCACTATAATGTAGAATCAGTGGGAGCTCTGAGCTTGTTTTCCTACAACTAGATGGTCCCATTGTGATGGGAGACAGTGACAGATCATCAGGCATTAGATTCTCATAAGGAACACACAACCTACAACCCTCACATGTGCAGTTCACATAGGACTCGTACTCCTATGAGTATCTAATGCAGCCACTGATCTGACAGGAGGCCAACCAACCTCGGGTGGTAATGCAAGCAATGGGGAGCAGCTACAAATACACATGAAGCTTCAGTCGCTTGCCCACCACTCACCTCCTCCAGGACCAGTCCATGGCCCAGGGGTAGGAGATCCCTGATATGAAGAATCTAAGTCCCTTAAGAATAATCTCAAGGAACAGCGAAAAAACAAAAAACAGAAAAAAACAGTAATTTGGAGACTGAGCCTTGTAATATAAACGTTAGTGTCTTAGTCCATTTGTGCTCCTATCACAGAATACCACAAATGAGGCAATTTATAAAAAACAGAAATGTCTCACAGTTTTAGAGGCTGGGGTGCCCATGAGCGAGCTGTTAGCAGTTTTGGTGTCTCAGAAGTGCTGCCCTTTGCTACTGAAATGGTGTTTTATTGCTGCATCCTCTGGAGACAAGGAACAGTATGTCTTCACATGACGGAAGGTGAAAGGGCAAGCTAGCCAAACACTTAGTGGGGCCTCTTTTATAAGGGTTTTGTATCTCACTCAGGACAAAGAAGCGCTCCTGGCCTAATTACCTCTTAAAGGTCCCATCTCTTAAGACTATCACATCGGCAACACCTGAATTTGGGAGGGGAAACATTCAAATCATCGCACTCTAATCTTGACCTTCTCAAATTCATGTCCTTCTTACATACAAAACACATTCATTCCATCTCAGTAGCCCCCAGAAGCCTTAACTCATTTCAGCATCAACCTCGAAGTTTAAGTCCAAAGTCTCATCTAAGCATCATATCAGTGAGACTCAAGGTACAAATCATCCTAAGGCAGATTCCCCTCCAACTAAAAGACTGTGATATCAAACAAGTTGTGTGTTTCCAAAATACAACAATGGGACAGGAGTAGGATGGACATTCTCACTCCAAGAGGAAGC
>NW_012101543.1:838464-840168 GCF_000951045.1 Mandrillus leucophaeus | reverse complement strand
ATTTGTGAGACTTAAACATAAATTAAGCTTTTAGAATTAGTGAGTTAAAGTGTGGTTATTAGAGGCTGGGAAGCACAGGGTGTATGGGGGATAGAGAGAGGTGAGTGAATGGATACAAAACGACAGCTAGACAGGAGGAGTAACTTCGAGTCTTCTATAGCACTGTAGCACAAATATGCTTAACGAAAATTTATCGTGGTTTTAAAATAGCTAGAAGAGAGGATTTTGAATGTTCCCGATGCACAAAAATGATAAATGTTTGAGGTGGTGAATATGCTAATTACTCTGATTTGATCACTACACATTATATATATGTATTGAAATATTGCAAATAAATATGTACAATTGTACATATCTATGTGGTACAGAGTAATTGTGTGTGTGTGTGTGTGTGTGTGTGTGTGTGTATCCAGGTTCACCACTTTTAAGTTCTGTCTTCTACAAAATTCTAAAGACACGGACACAATTCAGCCAAGTTCTCTGCCGTTTTATAACAAGGATGGCCTTTCCTCCAATTTCCAGTGCCTTGTTCCTCATTTCTATCTGAGACCTCACCAGAATGGTCTTCATTGTTTGTATTTCTACCAACATTCAGTTCCCGGACACGTATATAATTTCTAAGAAAAATGTAGCTTTCTCTACAGCTCACCTCTTCTGAGCCCTCACAGGAATTGCTTCATTTATAGGAATCTTGGCTTTTTCTAGCCTGCCCCTCCAACTCTTCCAGCCTCTGCCCATTACCCAGTTCCAAAGCTGCTCCCACATTTTTAAGTATTTTTTATGGTGACACTTTCACTTACTATCAATCAGTGTCTTTAGTGCATTTATGCTGCTAAAGCAGAATACCACAGACTGGGTAATTTACAAAGAACAGACATTTATAGATCACAGTTCTGAAAGCTGGGAAGTACAGATTAAGAGGCGGAAAGGTTTGTTGTGTGGTGAGGGCTGCTCTCTGCTTCCAAGATGGCGTTTTATTGTTGCATCCTCCGGAAGGGAGGAACTTTGCGTCCTCAAATGCCAGAAGCTGGAAAAGCAAGCCAGTGAATACTGCATGAAACCTTTTTGTAAAGGCCTTAATCTCATTCATGAAAGAATAGCCCTCCTGACCTAATTAGCTCTTAAAGACTCCACCTCTGAATACTATCACATTGGCATTCCCTGAATTTTGGAGAGATCACATTCAAATCATTGTACTCAACGAAGGAGTCGTTATTTGAAAAAAAAATTTACTTAAATCTAAATAAAGTACAAATGTACAAAGTTTCATTCAGTTAAATGAATGCAAAATTTAAGCTGTAATCAATTAAAAAACATAATTATTTTATGTGATCTTATTTTTAGATTTACAGAAACCTAAATTCTATGTATAACTAAATGAAGTAGCGGATATGATTAGCATCATGTGTGGTACAAAGTAATGCCAAATATAATCAACCATCGGGTATTCATTATTTTAATATCTCTTAGCCAATTATAGAAACACAAAATGACAATTAGGGTGTCAGCAAAGGAAATGTATCTTCTTTTTTTAAGGAAAACTTTTCAATGCGGAAGCTTAAAGTTTACCAGCAAGTAGAACAATCCACATGGTTATGTATGGTTTCAGCCTTTTCATGATGCTCCAGACACACACTTTCTATTTCCTTCTGGTATTCCCAAGTCAAAATTCACATTATTAATAACCAAGCAATGCATTAAAAA
>NW_012101543.1:834300-835824 GCF_000951045.1 Mandrillus leucophaeus | reverse complement strand
ACAGGAAAGAAGAAAGGAGTAATAGGTCCAAAGCAAGTCCAAAATCTAACTAGGCAAATCATACCAAATCTTGAGGCCTAAGAACAATCCTCCCTGGATCTCTATTCCACCTTCTGGACATTCTGGAGCAGGAGTTAGTTCCCAAACCCTCAGGGGGCCCTGTCTCATGGCTTTGCTGGGTGCAGATCATGTGCCATGATTCTCAGAATTTAGAGTTGGGTTTCTGTGACTCACCCAGGCTGGCATTGCATGCTGGTGGTTCTACAAGTCTGGTGTCTTAGGGCCAGACCTACCTCCGATGGCATCACTAAGCATTGTCTAAACTGGGGCTCTTTGAGGTGGCCATGACTCCAGTTTTCCTGCACGTTTTCCTAGAAGGTTCTTTGCGTGGCAGCCTCACCCCTATCGCAAGTCTCTGCCGAGGCCCAGAGGCTCTCTGCAACAACCTTGAAATGTAGATAGAGACAGACATGTCTCCACAGATTTTTCACTCTGTGCACCTACAGAATTAGTACCATGTAGGAGTCGTCAAGATTTATGGCTGTACCTTCCAGAACACAGTCCAAGCAGCAGCTGGGCCCACATTAGCCACAGCTAGAGCGCTAAGGAGCACTGTACCAGCATGTGAGGAGTGACTTGAGATGGTGTTAGGCGGTGAGCCCCATGGTCTCACAGACACCCTAGGTCTCTCCCTCAAAACCATTCTTCCATTGAGGCACCAGTATTCTGGGCCAGATGGATATGGTAGCCTCCAAGATCTCTAAAATCCCTTCGGGGTCATTCTCCCATTGTGAATAGCACCTGACTTCTCTGTATTCATGGTAATCTTATCAAATAGTTGGTTAGGTAGCTTGAACACAAGCCCTTGGTTCTCTCTCCTATACATACTTTTTTATTTTTTAAATGGTCTGGCTGAGAATTTAGAAATTGTAATGTTCTGCCTCACTTTTAATTAAAAATTCTACCTTGGAATCATTTTCCTCTTCTCATATTTTACTCTAAGCAGTTAAGAGAAGGCATGCAGCATTCAGAACACTTTCCTTTTTAGAGATTTATTCTGCCAAATATTCAGGTTCAATCATATCATCTGGCAGTCCCAATACTGGATATTTATCTGAAGGAAAGGATTTCAGTATACCAAGGAGATATTTGCAACTCCATGTTTATTGCAGCACTATTCACTATGGCCAAAATATGAAGTCAACCTAAATGACCATTAACAATTGAATTTAAAAAATGGTGTGTCGAGTTAGAATGGTAATCATTAAAAAATCAGGAAACAACAGGTGCTGGAGAGGATGTGGAGAAATGGGAACACTTTTACACTGTTGGTGGGACTGTAAACTAGTTTAACCATTTTGGAAAACAGTGTGGCGATTCCTCAAGGATCTAGAACTAGAAATACCATTTGACCCAGCCATCCCATTACTGAAGATATACCCAAAGAACTATAAGTCATGCTGCTATAAAGACACATGCACACGTATGTTTATTGTGGCACTATTCACAATAGCAAAGACTTGG
>NW_012101543.1:823959-828830 GCF_000951045.1 Mandrillus leucophaeus | reverse complement strand
GCTGAATTGCTGGTGAATATTCAAAGTGCAATTATTAGAATGGAAGAGATAGAGAAGCTAAAATCAGTTGTTAGTTGTGTCCATAATGTAGACTTTTTGATCTCCAAGTATGATGACTAGAGAGAGGATGGCAAAATATCCTTATGCAAGGTTTTTAATTCATCAAAAGAAAAAGAAAGCAATAAATATATAGTGAGAATGGTTACTTATAGTACATGTAACATGCTTAATATAAAATAAATAAAGGAAATCTTAACAAATGTTCATTATTATAATTGTTTCATTATGTAAATCAATGAAATTTTTAAAAAGAGAAGTTATTTTAACATGTTAATACTTACAAAGATATATTCTAAGCAATGAAAATTGGAAATGTGAATTATAGTGAATAACCAAAGAATGAGGAAGTTACTATATGACAGAACTTGCATACTCAAATTTGTTACAAATTTCCTAAAGAAAATCATCACTTAAAGAAATCACACTTGACATAATTAGTCACATCAAGAATTATTTTAAGAATGTCAATTTTAAAATAGCATTTGGACCAAATTTTTTTAAAAAGGAATTTTGTTAACATTGATGTTTCTCATTATAGCAATGTTGTAATTAGAGAAAGGAATTGCTCCAGAAAAAAAATGTTCTCTCAGGCAAGATTCACTGTCTACTTTAGAAATATTACAAAATATGAATGGATAAATCCTAATAATTATGACAATGTAAAAGATAGAGAAATATTATTTGAATTGTGAGTCCATTTCATTTTGGTATCTCTCCTTACTGTTCATGTTTTAATAGACATCTGCCACTGTTCAGTAACATAATTTAACAACCTTAGTAAATAAAGGGCAAAGAAATGCTGTGAATAGGTGAGGATATAGTTGAAAATTGTAAGAGCAACATGAATAAGAATATCTTTTTTTTTTTTCTAAAAAGGCAAAGGTAAACTGGAGCTGTGTTAGCACATAATGATGAACACAAAAGCTAAATATTCGGTGGAAGTAATGAACAGAAACAAAGGAAAAACTACTATTTATTTCACACTTTAGTGTTTTAGTAGATGTAAACATTGTGGTAATATAAGAGAAGTATGGAATTTTTATATTTTGTGTGAGAAAGGAAAATGAAGATTAGTGGGTAAAATTTATAAGAATATAAATTTATGTTAACCTAGGAAATATAAGTGGTAATATTTAAAGGCTCTACTTTCAACCATAATGAAGTAACAAATGCTGAACTTGCCATCTAGCTGAAATCAGCTATAAAACTGAAAAAAAAATTTTTTTGAGTCAACTCTTTCCATTCATTGGAAAGCCAACACCACAGAACTGTGAACCATTATACAGGGAAAATAACAACAACGGGTGAGTCATATGGATGCCTTGGCCTTCTGCATGGAGTTAATTACTGGACCCTGGCCCTCAGAGAAGTAAAATAAAAATCGTTTTGTAATCTCTCTGAATTGAGTAGCCTGGAATTAGATATTAGCAAGATTTGGAGAACCAGGATTTGGTAGACAGAGTACTGACAAAGGAAAAGCTACTCAAAGAGAGTTTTAAAGATCTGCATAAGGGCCATCTTGATGCTTGGCTGAATGTTCTGTTGCACATATGTAGAATGACTCCAGAGGACCAGGCAAAGAATAACATTAAGAAAATACAACTATGGCCTGGGTGTGGTGTCTCCTGCCTGTAATCCTAGCACTTTGAAAGGATGAGGTGGGCAGATCACGAGGTCAGGAGTTCGAGACCAGCCGGGCCAACATGGTGAAACCCATCTCTACTAAAAATACAAAAAAACTTAGCTGGACAAGGTGGCATGTGCCTGTAATCCCAGTTACTTGAGAGGCTGAGGTAGAAGAATCGCTTGACCCCTGGAGGTAGAGGTTGCAGTGAGGCGAGATCGCGCCACTGCACTCCAGCCTGGGCAACAGAGTGAGACTCCATTTCCAAAAAAAAAAGAAAGAAAAGAAAAGAAAATACAGCTCTCATAGAGCCATAAAATAAAAATCCTCCAGAACTCTCATGGGGTTGGAGTTTGAATTTAACAAACCAGAGTGAAGAGACATCATGGAACACATCAAACATTTTGTAGAAATGTCAGATGGTTTACACATTAAAATTAAAACTAAATTAATTATAATGTAAGTCTATTCTAGACCGTAACAGGGATGTTTAGAGCCATTTTATAATGTCAAGTAGGGAGTTGTTTAAGGGGATAAAACAATATTGAATGTATGTGCACTTAATAACACAGGCTCATTTTATTAGTCTGTTCTCATACCACTATAAAGAACTGTCTGAGACTGGGTATTTTCTGAAGAAAAGAGGCTTAATTGACTCACAGTTCATCAGACTGTAAAGGAAGCATGGCTATGAGTTCTCAGGGAACTTACAGAAGGTGAAGGAAAAGCAAACATATCTTACTACGGTGGAGCAAAACAGACAGAGAGAGAAGGGAGAAGCACTATACTCTTAAACAACCAGGTATTGTGATAACTCATTCACTATCATGAGAACAACAAGGGGGACGTCCATCCCCATGATTCAATCACCTCTCACCAGGCCCCTCCTCCAACACATGGGGATTACGATTCAATATAAGACATTAAAATGATGTAGAAGCAAATGAACTGTGCTTATAGAAAACACTTACACCTTTAAATTGTTATATTAGAAAAGAAGAGTGTTCTAAAACATTTACATTTTCACCTTAAGAAATTAGAATAAGAACAACAAATTAAACTCATAGTTGTAAAAGGAAAGAAAATAAACATATTAGAAATCAGTAAAATAGAAAACAAGGACGATATACAGAAACACTGATGAAACTAGAAGTATTTTCTTTAAAAGGATCACTAAAACTCATAAAACTCTACCTAGAGTAATGAAGAAAAAAAAGTAGAAAAAACTAAATTAATAATGAAATTGAAAAAAGAATATCACTAAGAACCTACAGATATTGAAATGACAATATGAGACTTATGAAAAAATATGTTCATTAATTCAATAACTTAGATGAAATACTACAAATTTTGAGATAAACTAAAGAACTGACATAAGAAGATATAGAAAACTTACATTACCCTGTATGGATTAAATTGTATGTATTCTGTTTTGTCTCTCTCTATCTTTCCCTCTCTCTGACACATAGATAGATAGATAGATAGATAGATAGATAGATAGATAGATAGATGGATAGACAGACAAACGCAGAATCTCCAGGACCAAATTCCTTTACTAGTGATTTTTTTTATTATTTAATAAGGACATATTTCAAGTCTCACATAAACCTTTCAGAACATTCAAGGGTAGAAATATTTCCAAATTCAGACAAATATATCACAGAAAAAAATACTAATATATTTCATGAATACTGATAAGCTTTAACAAAATATTAATAAATCTAACTACAATTACATACAAGGAAGATATCTGGGACCAGTTTTGTCCCAGAAATGTAAGGTTGTTTTGATATTCAAAAATCCATCAATATAATGCACTACAGAATGAATGAACTTACATTTAACATTGTACTGGACATCCTAGTCCGTATAGTTAATAAGAAATAAAAAGAGGTACAGGTGTAGAAAAATTAAAATCATCTTTATTTTCAGACAATATGATTGTGTGCATGGAAAATCCTAAAATCAACCAAAAAATAAAAATAAGAAATTAATAAGTGAAATTAATGAGATCAAATGACACAAGGCCAGTATATGCAAATAAATTTTACTTCCAAGCAAAATCATTTTGAAAATGAAAGAAATTTAAAAATCATCATAATAGTATCAAGAAACATAAAATACTTAGGTATAAATTTAGCAAATATGTGCAAGGTTTATATAGATAAAACCACAAATTACTGCTGAAAGGTATAAAGGAGAGCTTAAATAGTTGAAATTATATGCAGTGTTTATGCATAGAAGGACTCAAAATTTTTAAGGTATCAATTCCCTGTTAGTTAATCTATAGATGCAATGAAATCCCAAATAAATTTCTTTTGGACTTTTATTGAAAAATTGATAAATTGATTCTTAAATTTTACATGTTAATGCTAACAATCTAGTCTAGCCAAACTAATCTTGAAAAAAAATACGTAGAGGACTTACATTTTCTAATTTCAAAACTCAATATAAAGCTACAGTAATTAAGACAGTGTGCTTTTGGCATAGGATATATAGAGATCACTAGAATAAAATAAAATGTCCAGACATAATCAGACACAGATATGGTCTTTGTATTTCAACCAAAAAACCACAGAAATTCAGTAGAGAAATAATAATTCTTTTCAATAAATGATGCTGGGATATTCTGGATTTCTGATTGAAAAAACAGTAAAACTATACCATTCATAAAAAATAACTGATAAAATGGATGATTGCTCAAAATATAAGAGCTAAAGCAATGACATAGAAAATAGCGTAAGAGAAAAATCTATGAAACTTTGGGGGTAAAGAAGCATTTCCTAGCTAGAACAGAGAAAGCACTAACTGAAAAAGAAAATAATAATCAATTGGATTTCTTCAATATTACAAACTTCTGTGTGTCAAAAAACACCATTAAGAAAATAGAAAAGCAAGCCAGCGAGTAAGAGAAAACATTCTTAATGCACGTATCTGTCAAAAAAATTATATCCATAATACTTACACAAATTACACCTCAATAATAATAATAAATCAAATAGTTTCGTAAAAAGTAATATACAAAACATTTAAATACTTTATAAAAGAAGAATGTGAAAAGTTGGTTAATATTATAAGTCGCTAGGAAAACGTAAATTAAAACCACAATGTAGTACCACTGCACCTATACTAGAATGGCTGAACTTTAAAAATTTATACCAGTTGTTGGTGAGGATGTAGAGCAAGT
>NW_012101543.1:818183-823909 GCF_000951045.1 Mandrillus leucophaeus | reverse complement strand
CAAAATCATTTTGAAAATGAAAGAAATTTAAAAATCATCATAATAGTATCAAGAAACATAAAATACTTAGGTATAAATTTAGCAAATATGTGCAAGGTTTATATAGATAAAACCACAAATTACTGCTGAAAGGTATAAAGGAGAGCTTAAATAGTTGAAATTATATGCAGTGTTTATGCATAGAAGGACTCAAAATTTTTAAGGTATCAATTCCCTGTTAGTTAATCTATAGATGCAATGAAATCCCAAATAAATTTCTTTTGGACTTTTATTGAAAAATTGATAAATTGATTCTTAAATTTTACATGTTAATGCTAACAATCTAGTCTAGCCAAACTAATCTTGAAAAAAAATATGTAGAGGACTTACATTTTCTAATTTCAAAACTCAATATAAAGCTACAGTAATTAAGACAGTGTGCTTTTGGCATAGGATATATAGAGATCACTAGAATAAAATAAAATGTCCAGACATAATCAGACACAGATATGGTCTTTGTATTTCAACCAAAAAACCACAGAAATTCAGTAGAGAAATAATAATTCTTTTCAATAAATGATGCTGGGATATTCTGGATTTCTGATTGAAAAAACAGTAAAACTATACCATTCATAAAAAATAACTGATAAAATGGATGATTGCTCAAAATATAAGAGCTAAAGCAATGACATAGAAAATAGCGTAAGAGAAAAATCTATGAAACTTTGGGGGTAAAGAAGCATTTCCTAGCTAGAACAGAGAAAGCACTAACTGAAAAAGAAAATAATAATCAATTGGATTTCTTCAATATTACAAACTTCTGTGTGTCAAAAAACACCATTAAGAAAATAGAAAAGCAAGCCAGCGAGTAAGAGAAAACATTCTTAATGCACATATCTGTCAAAAAAATTATATCCATAATACTTACACAAATTACACCTCAATAATAATAATAAATCAAATAGTTTCGTAAAAAGTAATATACAAAACATTTAAATACTTTATAAAAGAAGAATGTGAAAAGTTGGTTAATATTATAAGTCGCTAGGAAAACGTAAATTAAAACCACAATGTAGTACCACTGCACCTATACTAGAATGGCTGAACTTTAAAAATTTATACCAGTTGTTGGTGAGGATGTAGAGCAAGTGATACTCATATGTAGCTGGTGGGAGTGTTATAAGGTAAAACAATTATTGAAAATAGTTTGTGGCTTCTAATAATGTCAAATATGGTGTTATGCAATTGCAATTCTAAGCAATTCCTCTAGTATTTGACTCAAAGATGGAAACATATATTTATAAAATAGACTTCATATACAAGTGTTCATAGTTGATCTATTCATAATCACCTAAAATTGGAAACAGTGTAAATATTAATTAATCCATAGGTAGTATAGTCACACAGAGGAATAAAAAGGAACAAAACAATGGAAAAGGAAGAAATAACTGATAAATGCAAGAACATGGAAAATCTAGAAAATATTTAACTCAGTGCAAAAATTCAGGCCTCAAACTGAATATTGTCTGACTCCTATTATATAAAGTTCTCACAAGTATAACTAATCTAGAGTGAGAGAAATAGTACGCTTGACTGAGGCGTGAAGTGGCAAGGACTGGCTGCAACTCATGAGGAAATGTTTGGGGGTTATGAAATGTTCTATATGTTAATTGGAGTTGTGGTTACATAGGTTCATAGACTGGTCAAAACTCAACCCATGTTTTTTTTCTGTTAAAAGGTGACTGCACTTCCTGGTATGCAAATTACATCTCAGTAAAGTTAAAAAAGAACACAAAGCAAATGATGTCTAAACTCATTTTTTCATCTAAACTAAAAATGAAACAGGTTCTCTTTCAAGCTGGTTACCTTTTTATCACAGATATTTTCATGAAGCCTCAGTGAGGTATGGGTATCTCTGCCACTCAAATCTAATGTATCCAATACGCTCTTTTCAATAACTAAAATACTGCTTTGCCTTTTGTATTATTTATCTTGATTTGATACCATCCCTCACAGCAATTTGTTGTATGAATATTTTGTATGATATATTGAAGCAAAGGGCCAGGGCCAGATGACTAATAACCTCGCAATGTTGGCAAAAGTATTCTTGCATTGGATATGAGGCTTAACCTAGCCATTTCTATTTCTACAGTAATATCAATAGTGGTTGCCTTTCTAGATAGTTACCAGAAAACTGTTGTGTATTATCTGTGGGATTGTTTCTGAGCCCTCTGGGATTCTCTGTAGCATCGGTGGGACAGCAGCCTTGTTTTGCTTCTTCAGGTCACCAGCTGCAATAGATTGAGCCAATTCTACACCCAGGTGTCCTCTATTATCACAGATTTTCTTCTGAGAGAGAGGACTATCTGGTGTATTAGGTTTTCCGTTGCTGACATAACAAATTGCCACCAATTTAGCTGTTTAAAATAACACAACTTTATTATCTGTCAGTCAATTCTGTAGATTAGGAGTTCAGGTACATAACTCAACTGTGTTCCCTGCAAAGAATTCCACAAGGCAGAAATAAAGGTGGTTTCAGGGCTGTGTTCCTATCTGGAGGCTCTAAGGAATAATCCATTTCTAGGCTCGTTCAGGTTGCTGGCAGAATTTACTTTCATGTGGTTGTAGGATTAAGAACACCTTTTCTGTGGGCTGGCAGCTGGGTTTGTTCTCAGCTTCTAGAGAAGTTGTGTTGATCCCTAGTTTGTAGATTTCCTCAAAGTCAGGAGTGACAAGTTGTGTTCTTCTGATTTAATTCACCCCAACTCCACCTTCTGCCTCATCTTTTCTGCTACAGCCTCTGACAGACTCTTCTGACTTTTGCTTCTAAGGGCTCATGTGAATACCCTGGGTACTCCCAGAAAATACAAGACAATCTCACTCTTTTAAAATTAGGTGATTGGTAACCTTAATTTCATCTGTAAATTCTTTCAAAGCAGTACCTACACCAGGGTTAGTTACACTGAATAATCAGGAGACATGAATCTTATGGAGTGAATCAACTTTAAAATTTTACCTACCATACGTGAGTTGATAATTCTTTAAATCAATTTCATCAAGTGTTCTCTGATCAGTACTCATCAACATTTGCCAGTTATCTTCTCTCACCATTACTGCTGCTACTTTGATCTCAATTTTTTTATCTTAAGTTTTTTAGTAAATAATAAATTTTTTTAGTAAATAATACATTGATGATACGGTATATAAAATTACTGCATATGAGTTCATAGTGCAAACCCTTAGGTCCATGCATAGGGAACAGAAATTGAGGGTATTAGCCCATTTTCACAGTGTCAGAAAGAAATACCTGAGACTGGGTAATTCAAAAAGGAAAGAGGTTTAGTTGACTCACAGTTCTGCATGGCTGGGGAGGCCTCAGGGAACTCACAATCGTGGGGGAAGGCGAAGGGGAAGCAAGTACCTTCTTCTTGCTTCAGGCGGCAGGAGAGAGCATGAGTCAGCACAGGAAAAACTGCCATTTATAAAACAATCAGATCTTGTGGGAATTCACTCATTATAACAAGAACAACATGGGGGAAACCACACCCTATAATCCAGTTACGTCCCATCAGGTCTATCCCTAAACACCTGGGGATTACAATTCAAGATGAGATTTGAGTGGGGAGACAAAGCCCAATCATATCACAAAGTACATAATTATTTCGGTCTTGACTACTCTCCTCCTCCACAAGCACACACCTTTACTCATCTTACTTATGTTGTAAAATTAACCCTATGTATGAGAGAGAAAAGTAAATAACTGTTTATGTTTGACTAATCTTTAATGTTATGAGGGTTATAGTTATGGGAATAAGTCACGTTTATTGTTCTATGTTAAGATAGTCTATGACTTTTGGCCACCTCACCCTCCAATGTTTTTGTTATTTATAGAAAAAAGATAATTACAGAGGATGTGAAGAAAATCAAGTTTAAAGTTATGAAGGCAAAAGTTATGAAGTTATGAAGGTTTAAAGTTATGAAGGCAAAACTTATGAAGGCAAAAGTATTATCTGAGGACCACGAGATGCCAAGGGAGAGATTTCTATCTGGAAATGGTGACACAGATGGACTAAGTTGGGTCAGGACCATTATGAGAGGTCTCTCCCCATGATATCCAGATGTCAAAAGCACCTGACCCAATTCAACAGTGACCATCTCAAAGAAGTGTCTTATTTTTTTATGTCCCTATTTCTAAGTTCTGCCAATATTAACATTCAAACTATCCAAACATGGAAAGGGAGAAATTAAGGGTGTATATGCATAAAAGGAAGAAAGAAAAGTCACTTTACTAGGGCATCTCAGTACAAATGAAACTGGGAAAGTTTCATTGATATATATCCTAGTGATTCAAATTTTGCTTTTTATGTGGCTTTATGTACTGTTTCTTCTTTACTGCCCAGATGAGACTACTTGGCATGTAGCATGTTCAAGATCATACCAATTATAACATACTCCATAAAAGTCTTCATGACTGATCTTGTTGAAATAGCTTTAATGTTTTCCTCACACTACTAGATACAAACAGAAAATGCAAAGAAATCAAGATTCATTTGTTATCTATAAAATGCAGTCATAATTTATTTATGATAAAATCTTAATAAACATATTTTAATGCTTTCTAGTTATCTGACTAGATTGTATCTATATACAAGAGTCAGCATATACATTTTCTTATATTATGAATTCGTAAAGCATAGAGACTCTCCCTGTAGAGTGCCCAGTGTCAAATAGCTAATAGAGCATCATGCTCAAAGATGTATTTAACGAAGTTATAAATAATTTCTTGTGATCATGACACTCAAAATCCTTAAACCAAGAAGAATCTGTTATAACAAACTAATAACCTGAATTTTAAAGTTAGATCATCCTAGTCCTAATTTTATCACTCTTTGGCTTTAAGCAAGTTTTTTTTAATGTGCAAAAATGGGCATTATAGTAATTTTGCAAGGACCTATTAATAAAACATTAATTATTATCAATTTAACATATCATGCAGATAAGATAATGTATGACCAGATTGAAGGTAACAGAATGAGGTATCCTTTGAAAATGATCCTTAGATGTTATTTGTTCATTCCAGCATCAATTTTTCCAAAAATAACGAAAGAGAAAAATACATCAGAATTGAGCAACAAGATACATGAAACAAAATGGAAGTGTCTGGAGTGAGTCTGAGTATGAAACGTCTGCATAATTTGCATTTAGACTTGAAATACTATTGTGTAAGTATTACTCTTTAAAAATAAAATGTAAATTAAACTTAATTCAAAAATCTCATTTCCTTCCAATGTGATTTCAATAGTTATGAAGCTTATCTCAGTCAGGAACTGTATGTAGCTAAGAAACTGTGCTTGATCTAAAAAAGCCCTCGGGAATAAAACTGCTTCACAACTGGTAAAATATTATCATTCATTTTGCCATTTTGCTTGGGATTTTCCCATCACTTTGAGTTGTCTCTCTTGCTTCCCAAGACATCTCTGCTCTGACAGTAAGAAAGGGGGATCCCCTGGGTAACATTCAGACAGACCATGTGGCTTGACAATTTGAACTTACTCTTTGCCTTTCAACTTCTCCTTCCACCTCTCTTTTCCCCCAAATCCCCAGGGATGCACAAATTTTACCTTCACTATGTGAAGATGTGTTTGGGGAAAAGAGGAAAAAGTGTTTTTCACATACAGTTGAACATGACCAAATTATATCAGTGAAACCTGATGAGAAATGTAAAAAAAAAAAAAAAAAAAAAAAAA
>NW_012101543.1:811372-816718 GCF_000951045.1 Mandrillus leucophaeus | reverse complement strand
AAAGTTATAAAAATTACTTGGCAATAAACAAGAGACCTCAAATGAGATGTTACAGTAAGTCCAAATAAGTCGGAAAATAAAACAAACGTAGAGAAGTAAATTTAGTTTTAAAAATTCAGAGATTATGAGACTGCATTTTAAAAAGTCAATTTTATGTTACTTACAATAAAAACACCTAAAAAAATGCAACTTTAAAGGATGCAAAAATAAGATATGCCATGAAATATCAACCATAGGAATGTCAATGTATCTACATAAATCCCATTATAGAATTAAAAATCGTAAGTGGAATTTAAAGCTTTGTCTCTCTTTGCTTTTATTAGTGGGTAATTTATGTGGCAATTCATAGACACCTAATTGAAAATATCTTATATAAAACAGGGAAATCATTGGTTTACATGCTAGAAAGTTGAGTCCTGGATTTGGCTTAGATATAGCCGTACTCAGGAGATTAAATGTGGGGTTTATTTTCTCCATCTCTTGGCTCTACTATCCTCTTCGTGTTGCTTTAATTCAGCAAATAAATTATCTGCACATGGCAGGAAAGGTACCACTGTGAGCCTCATTCACAAGCTGCCAGCTTACCAATCCTAGCAGGCATAAAGGGAAAGAGACTTCTCTCTTCCCATGCCCATGTAGCAACCTTGGGACAAACTCTGTTTGGACCTGCCAGGGGGAAGTCGATGGATTATTTCTGACTGGGACTCATGCCCAGCTGATTGACCGTAAGTGAGAATAGAGACTGTGATTGAGAGAACTACTTGGATTATATGCACATGTAGGATGGAATAGCACTTTAAAAGTAATAAGTACTGAACAAGAAAAAATGTACACTAAACCTCTTTTATTGACTATTGGTTATAGTAAGGCAATTCATACCAAGACCATAGTGAGAGATGAAGAAAAAGATCCAAGAAGGCCTATTTTTAAGACATATGATGGGCGTGGAGACAAAATAATTCTCCTGTGGCTTACATATGGTTCAGCCCAATTCACTATGACTTATTTAGATGTAAAATATTTATTGAACTTTTGAACTCCATGATAATTTTCTCAGATCCTGTGACAACAGGGAGCTGATTTCTAGCTTATATCTGTCTTCTCCTTAGATTAATGACTAAAACACATTTATTTGGAAATACATGACATTTTAAATTGTTCTTTCTGACTATAGGCATTCATCAGTATCACAGTATAAATCTTAATACAGTATAATAAAAATGTAAAAGTTTTTTTAAAGTGATTTTGTGTAGCATTGTGCTTTGCTTTCTTCCTTTTACATGTTTTTCTCCACATATTGCAGATTTCCAGGGGCAAATGAAATTAGCCTTCAATGGCTTAGGTTTTAGTGACCAGATCACAGATTATTTACTGATGCTGCATTTTTGATTCAGATAAAGCCTTTAGGCAAACGTCACAAACCTCTGTAACTGACTATAACAGAGGGACTTAAAGGATACCTATACATTGAAGTGAAAGATAGTATTAAGGGAAAGAAAAGTTAACATAAGGGGAAAATTGGAAGCATATAACAGAAAGCATAAAAGTTTATAATAGTTAGGTGTCCAAAATGAATCAAAAGCTTCTCTGGACAAAATAATAGAATAAATATGATTTCAATGGCATCTTAACATCTTTAGTAGAACAATAGCTTTTAATCCCTCATAAGTATCTTAATGCAATTGCTATGCTAATTTCTTCTATTTTTACTATTTTTTTGAAAACAGATTGCATATGTAATAGAAACCTCCAGAAAAAGCAGAAATTAAATGACACTAACTTCTAAAAGACTTTTTATTTGAGACTTTCCATTCATTCTAATTAGTCCTAAGGCATGAAAATTGACCACAGTGACCTTTGCTTTTGAAACAGTGGTCCCCAATCTTTGTTCTCAAGAACACTGAGTCTAGAGCGAGGCATGCAGGAGCTCTGTCACATACTTCTTTGGAAAGTGTCAAAATATAAAGCTATCACCAGTTATACCAAGTAAACAACCATAAGAATTTTCCTAGTAAAGAAAGTTAAAAGAAAGTTGATATCCCATTAATAAAAAAATTTAAAAGTAATAAGAACTGCTGGCCAAGGTTGAAAAACTGATATTAAATTAGTCCTCTTGCCATTAACACAAAACAAAGCAAACAAACAACAATGCCCTAGGAAATTAGAAAAGCAATACGAAAAGAAATTTGTCACCTATTTTGGACAACAGACATAACAGACCTAGGATCCCTGAAAGAAGGGGAAAAAAGTATCAAATACACCCTACAGTTGCCTGACTTTCTTGCTAGAATCATTTTCAGAACAATGTGCAGGGAAAGGAAATCCAAGCAGAACAAGAAAGTCTTCCTGAGGTTAAAAAGGTTGAGATGATTAGAATTTGTAGAGCGTGTTACTATAGAGGAGATGGATACAGAGAGAAAGATACATCCAGAAATTTTAAAACGGCCTTACTTAAAGCTCTGACTAAATATTAAGATGAATATGCCAAGTGTGACACTCTATGAAGCCAGGCAAAGAACTCTAGGAGTAAAGACTTATAAAGGAGCTATAAACCGAAGTAGTGCCTGAGCTTTTAAGTTCACATCCACTGAGATATGCTTGAGGTCTCACAGTTTCAAAGACATCTCATCCAACATCCAGGAAATTCAGTGGATGCTTCAGAAATGACATACCTTAGAATAAGGACTAAACTAAGAGGAGATAAAAGACTACACTGAATGGGCACTAACAAAGTGTGAAAACAAGCTTGAAAAAGATTAAGGTGATTGGCAAGTAATTTAATGGTTTGCAGAACAAAACCAAACACTAAAGAAAGGCAACAGTATTCATACACCCAATGATGTTCAAACTGTCCAGCAGCCAATCAATAATTACTAAATAGGCCAAATACTCAAAAATGTGACACAGGATCAGAATAAAATTAGTCAATAGAAACAGAATAAAAAATGACAAGGATAATTGAATTAGCACATAAAAACTTTCAAAGATCTAAATAAATATGTCCAAGTACTTAAAAAAGCATAATGTGATAATGAGAACTATAGAAAGTTGAGGAGCTGAATGGAACTTATACACCTGATTATATATCTGACACGGATGAACTTAACGAGAAATTAGTTTTTCTCAAGTAAGACATAAGTAGATTTGAAAATATGACATTAGAAATTATCCAAACTAAAACATAAGAACAAAAAATAAAACACTGGAAAGATTTAAAGTTTTGATGATTTTTGGACAAAGTTAAGTAAGTTAACACATATATAATTCAAGTATCCTAAAGATGGTGGGTTAGGTAAATGTTTGACAAAATAATGTGTGAAAAAATTTTCAAATTTGATTTTTAAAAATTAATCCAGAAATCCAGGAAATTTAATGAACCCCAAGTAGCATTACACCAAGATACATGATAATCAAATTGCAAAAAACCATTGACAAAGAAAATAACATCGTAAAAGTAGTCAAAGGAAAAAGACACATTACATCTAGGGGAAAAAAAATTAAATGACTACTGAATAGTCATCAGACAGAATTTAGCCAGAGATAATAAAATAAAATTATTAATCTATTGAAAATTGGTTAGTCATACTAGAATTCTGTACACAGTGAATATATTTTTCAAAAGGTATGGCAAAATAATGCCATTTAAAACAGAAAAAAAGTTAAAAATATATAGCAGTAGCCAACCTGCACTACTTGAACTTCTTTGGGATAAAGGAAAATGTTATCAGATGAAAACAAGTCAGAATCATATTTGTCCTTTATATAAACAAATATGAACAATTTTTATGTTTTCCAAACTTTCTAAAATACACTTGTCTGTTTTGATAAGAAGTAGTACTTTTTACCACTCAAAAAGTATATACCACTGTAAAAGCAGCATTTTGAGTGGTATATATATCATTGTGGGAGTACATTATATAATAGAAATACAAGTACATTATATGATACAAAAGACAAGTAGTGTAGAAATATACTGTTGTATAGGTAAGTGACATTATATCATTTGAAAGTAGATTGTAGTAAGGTCTAAATATATATTATAAACACTGGAACAACTAACATATTGTACAACAAAGTCACTTAACAAAAACATCAGAGAAGATAAAAAGGAATAAAGGGATACTAGAGGTATTCAAGCAATCCTAAAGGAAAAAGGGAAGATGAAAAACAGGAACAAAATAGATGGGGCAAGCAGAAAAGAAATACTAAGATTTAGACTGCATACAATATCAATAATTACATTAAATATAAATGGACTAAACATACAAATCAAAAGAGAGCAATTGTCAGACTGCCTAAAAAAACAAGATCAAATTATATTCTATTCACAGAAAATACTTTACATACAAAAACACATTTGGGAATGAAAAGGAACAATCTACTGACACATCCAACAACTTGGATGAGGCTCAGATATATATTTTTAATAAAAACATTCAGGCACAATTTTTATAAGATTTTAATAAAAACATTCAGGCACAATTAAATGCATGATGTATATTTTCATTGAAATGAAGTTCTAGAATAGAAAAAAATAGGTGAGTAGTTGGCTGTGTCAGGTATGAAAATTATAATTTACTCTAAAGGAGCAGGAGGAAATATTTTAGCATGATGGAATGTACTATATCTTAACTGGGATGATGATTACAGACAGACATATAAAGATATCAAAATGTACTCTTAAAATTGATGTGTTTCATTTAATATCAACTATTCTTTGATGAAGTTTACAAATAAAAAGAAAAATATGACAACTGGAAATATTAGCCTTGAGTAAGAAATCAATTTAAATATTTAATTTCCTCTTTAATCTATCAATACAGTTAGTCGGAAAACAAAATAATTTCTATAGTCGTTTGTGGCAATTGACTTAATATCCAATTTGTTGAGGTCTGAAATAATGAACATTTTAAATATTTTAATGACAGCAGAATTAAAGAGTTTATTTTGCTGCATGATTCTCTGATATCTCAGAAGCTGTAACTTTCACATATCATGAAGCACATTGATTTATACTGTGGATATTTGCATATGACAAAGCAAAAGGCTCAGTTGATTTTATATACTTGGAGGCCAAAAGGATTTAAGTAAGATAGATTTAAAGCTGTAAAAACTACAATTGCTGAACTTCCAAGATCTTTTGTCATTAAAGGTGTTTTTTAAAACACAAAATAAAATTTAGTTTTTGTCTCTTATTTCAAGTCATAAAATTATAACCGAGAATAAGTTGTCATATTTATACCAGCACATATTTCACCTGAAAGAAAACAAAGGAGTTAAAACGTAAAAACCTGATTGAAGACAGCTGATATTCTTCCACACAGAATCAATTTAAGGAGTTAGAAA
>NW_012101543.1:808955-811322 GCF_000951045.1 Mandrillus leucophaeus | reverse complement strand
TTGGATGAGGCTCAGATATATATTTTTAATAAAAACATTCAGGCACAATTTTTATAAGATTTTAATAAAAACATTCAGGCACAATTAAATGCATGATGTATATTTTCATTGAAATGAAGTTCTAGAATAGAAAAAAATAGGTGAGTAGTTGGCTGTGTCAGGTATGAAAATTATAATTTACTCTAAAGGAGCAGGAGGAAATATTTTAGCATGATGGAATGTACTATATCTTAACTGGGATGATGATTACAGACAGACATATAAAGATATCAAAATGTACTCTTAAAATTGATGTGTTTCATTTAATATCAACTATTCTTTGATGAAGTTTACAAATAAAAAGAAAAATATGACAACTGGAAATATTAGCCTTGAGTAAGAAATCAATTTAAATATTTAATTTCCTCTTTAATCTATCAATACAGTTAGTCGGAAAACAAAATAATTTCTATAGTCGTTTGTGGCAATTGACTTAATATCCAATTTGTTGAGGTCTGAAATAATGAACATTTTAAATATTTTAATGACAGCAGAATTAAAGAGTTTATTTTGCTGCATGATTCTCTGATATCTCAGAAGCTGTAACTTTCACATATCATGAAGCACATTGATTTATACTGTGGATATTTGCATATGACAAAGCAAAAGGCTCAGTTGATTTTATATACTTGGAGGCCAAAAGGATTTAAGTAAGATAGATTTAAAGCTGTAAAAACTACAATTGCTGAACTTCCAAGATCTTTTGTCATTAAAGGTGTTTTTTAAAACACAAAATAAAATTTAGTTTTTGTCTCTTATTTCAAGTCATAAAATTATAACCGAGAATAAGTTGTCATATTTATACCAGCACATATTTCACCTGAAAGAAAACAAAGGAGTTAAAACGTAAAAACCTGATTGAAGACAGCTGATATTCTTCCACACAGAATCAATTTAAGGAGTTAGAAAATAATATCATAAAGGAAAAGAGATAATCAACTTTTTGTAGGATATTTAAAATCTTATTATAAAAATGAAAATTATTAACAGTTAGAAAAGAAGTAATATAACACCTATGAATTAGAAAAGGATCTTGGAGAAAATCCACAGTGAAACTAAGACTACTGAGAAGTACAAGTATAAATAGAAAAACGTAGCAAAGAAGTTAGAACTTAATATTTTGTTTTAAACTTCAGATCGAATTAAGAATAAAACCTATGCAGATTTTAAAAAGAAAACCTACCAGCATGGCAAAGATGAGAGATAATGACAGAGTTGTCTGAGTATTGGCTACTGGGGAAAAAGAAAACCATAGCTTATAAATGTACTGATTAATATATTGATAATTAAATATTTCACAATTATACTCAATGGAAATCTTCTTATATGATCTAGAGCGGGGGTTGCAAACTATGCATATATGAACTCAAACTTGTTTTCGTACATAAAGTTATCTGGGAAGACACCTATCCTCATCCATTTATGTATTGTGTATGGCTACTTTTGTGCTACGAGGCAAGATTCGATGTAGTTACAGCAGAGACATGGCCTGCAATACCTAAAATACTTATTATCTGTCTCTTTAAAGAAAAGTTTTGCTAACCCATGGTACAGAAAACAAAAGTAGATCTAAAAGAAATATTTTTTCAACAGTGATAATATTAGATAGCTGCATTCAAGGGTTGTGGCTGCTTCTCATGATACAATCAACTGGTGTGAATTCCTTGTGTTAGTGAAAGGAACGGTGAACAAAGCTATTAAGAGATATTTTTTGTTGTTGTTGAGGGCAGGGAGGAGAGAGAGACAGAGACAGAAAGAGAGTTCCACAGAGAGGATTGTTATTAATGACATCAAATATCCACAAAGTGGCTTTTTGTCTTTTTCTTTAGCCTCTTACTTCAATTAATAAAATTATAATTTTTGTGAGTGTAGCTTTTCATAAAATTTGGAGAGATGTTTGTATATTTCTAGAATGCCCTTTGATTACTGGTTTTACTGGATTGTTTTTTAATTGAAGGCTGTTTGACTATCTAATGACATCTCTTGGCCCTTTCTCTGAGAAAATGCACATAATCACATACCAAATTTTTTTCTGTTTTATTCAGTATATGAAACCTTTAATACTTACTCATTAATCCTTGCATTGATTTCATAGCAAGAATTCTTGCTCTGGATTAAACATATTCATACTTTTAGTTCATCATGAACTTAAATACCTTTATTTTAGTCTTGATTCTTCTTTATCTTATATTTTGCACATTGTAAGTAAAGACATGTCATTTTTGAAAGCCATAAGAAATTGGATGCTGCTTTATGAAATTAAAAGAGAAGAGGCAATAAATAGATTTTTAAGATCAATATTAGCAAAATTGAAACATTCTAAAATTA
>NW_012101543.1:764909-807600 GCF_000951045.1 Mandrillus leucophaeus | reverse complement strand
TTTTTAAAACAAAAAGTTTTAAGTATCAGATGATGATACTTCCTGGCCCAAACATTCTCCTCATTGATGGTCAAACATAACAATTCTTATCTGACATGTGACAACATTATAGCATGTTGTCAATCATTATAGGGTATTGAAAGTGAGTTTATTTTTGTTTGTTTTTAGTTAGTTTGTTTGAGAAAGGGTCTCACTCTATCACCCAGACTGCAGTGTAGTGGTGCAAATTCAGCTCACTGCAACCTCTACCTCCTGGGCTTAGCAATCCTCCCACCTCAGGATCCCAAGTAGCTGGGACTACAGACACGCATTGCCATGTTCAGGTAATTATTTTGGTATTTTTCGTAAAGACAGTTTCACCATGTCACCGACATAGGTCTCAAACTCCTGGGCTCAAGCAATCTGCCCGCCTTGGCCTCCCAAATTGCTCAGATTACAGGTGTGAGCCATAGCGCTCAGTCCAAAGTAAGTTTCTAATAACATTTTCATTGCCAGATTAAAATAAATTACATGTTATTCAATTTTATTACTAAGTTAATTATCCTTTTCAATTGCACTCAAGATGCAAGGGGTGGAGAAAGAGAAAGGGGTGGAAGTGAAGGTATTTTCCAGGTAAATACATGAGAATTATTTATACATGTCATTGTCATTCTTTGTATGTGCAGCTGGCAATAAATAGAGAACTGTTGCACAAAGAAAGTGCTGACAAGTTTTCTTTCAGGATACATTTATTTCAGGTTACTTGAGGAGTTTTACACACACATAGACATGGCACACACACACCACAGAATCTAAAACTGTGGATTGCCATCAGCATCTCCCCACGTCCAAAATGTTTCATTGTAGGCTTTGAAATTCTATCCCCTCAAAATTCTCTCTCTCATAACACGTAGATATTTTTTTCAATGTTGAATAACTCCACAAAGGAATTGAGATGACCAAGAAATAAGGAAGGGTAAAATCAATGTACTCTCTTTTTCAGAACAGAGCAGACATATATGTGAGTATAAGATATGTGTATGATGCTGTTTATATGGATTCTTCAATGCCTTTTAATGAGCTAGACACATTCAGAATGTTTCAACCACCTGCTACTTCAGTAACAATGTATGTAATTCCAGATATTTTCACTAAGTAGCAAAGAGTTACAGGGCACTAGGGTGAAAAAATTGGAAATTGATGCTCCATATTTTAGTCTGGGAACAGGGTAGCTGTTATACAAAACTTTTAAGCTATGTGTATAATTTTACATATGTGTATATACACCTTATATATACGTCTCGCTATATATACACATTATATATTATGTATATTATATATTATCTGTATAATATATATATCTACATTATACATATGTCTATTCTTTAATATTAGATAATGGGAACTTAAGATACGAGCAAGCCACTCTAAATATCAACCAGTCTCATCACATGATTTTAAAAGGAACTAAACTTAGTGTAACTACATATGAGGAATATTTTACTTCGTAAGAAGTTTCATCTTTTATGTTGTTGAAGCCAGAAGCATTACATTCACAGTTTCAGAGTCAACCTGTGCCTGGATAGATATTGATCTAAATCAGTTTGGTCTGGTAATATTCTCTCTCTTGTGATATGGTTTAACTTTTTACCATAAGAGATTTCCTCCAACCTGGAATGCATCCAGTGTTCAGATAGCTAAAGGGGGAAAGTACTGAAGAAGCTACTTGCACCTACAGGCTTCACCTACACATTAAACTCACTACACAGTCAGCTTGGGTGAAATTAGAGAGAAAACTGCCCAAGCATGTCAAATGTCTAAGCTTTAAGACCCAGGGTGGAATGAAACAAAAGAGGAAGGAGTCCAGGGGTGTTTTAGCATAATCATGCTGGCTCATGCCGCTGAAGGCACAGCTGGGATTGAGAGCTCACCGCTGTGAGGAAACTTGCAATTGTATTCCCATCCCACAGTCACCAGTGAACAGGTAGGATGTGTGTGTGTGTGTGTGTGTGTGTGTGTGTGTGTGTATGAAATGTTCCTGATAAGAAAGCAAAAAGAGAAAAAATTCAATACGACAGAAAGTAATATGTTTCTCATTCCTTTATTATAAATGTGTGGTATCTCAAATATCTCTCAGCTCTCCACCCCTTAAGTTTCACTTTTGACAACTTGCTAAATGATACTGTGCGGTGCATAGCATTTGAATACACTTTTATTCAATGTGAAATTCTATTAGAGTATTCCAGAAAGTAGTAGTACTATACACGGAATCTGTTTTTGTTGTTGTTGTTGTTGTTGTTTTTACATGCAGTATACATATGGAGAATAAATTATTTTTGGTAAATACATGAGAATTTTTTATACATGTGTCATTATACCAATTGATGTTACTGTTGTTGTTTATGTTTAGTGTTTTTAGTGCTAGGAGGTGGTGGCATCTGGTAATTCAAAGTGCTGGATGTATGCCCAGGTATCAAGGCAACATTGTATTTTGTTTCCTTACCTTCCCATGCTCCCATTTTGATGGCTTTTCGATCCATCTCTATCTCCATTTGTAGATTTAGCCATTTGGTAAAACTGACTGACAGCAAGGTCAGGCACATGAGAGAAGACATCAATGGTACTTTTTGGAAAAAAACATATTAATAGGACCTAAAACCCTGTAAGTGGCACATCACGTATCTGTTTACCAGATACATTTATATCTATTGCAGAGACCAGAGTTAGAACTGGAGAGGTGGAGAGGGTGTAAAGTTATACACCTCAATGAAAGGAAAATAACATTATCCAAACCGCTTTCCAAAATGAGAAAAAAAAATCTACAAACAAGACTCACATGAAATATTCCTGCAGAATATTACCATGATATTGAGCCTTCTGTAACGCAATTTATAACAAAACAGTAAGTGGTTTCTAACATTTGTGACAGATGCTTATTTAAAATACCAAAGTTGGTTATGTTATACATTAATTACTGTAAAAGATGTATGACTAAATGGAACAACTCAGACATTCCACACTTCCATACACATACTCATATTTTGACCCTTAGCCCAAAGTCAAATCAGATCATTAAGGGATCTGTATAATTTCTAGTATACTAGGAGTTATTTTCCTCCTTTCAATTAGCAGAGCTGCCCATGACATTCTGGACGAAAACCTTTGTACTAGAGAAGTAAGTATAACATAAGTAGTTAAATTGGTTTATATAAGGATGCTGTATTTCTAGAAGTGAATTTCATTCTGGAAGTTTTAGTATTACTAGGCAGATATGAGTTTAAAAATCTGATTCTAATTGAGACTACCCTGGCGAACACAGTGAAACCCCGTCTCTACTAAAAATATAAAAACTAGCCGGGCGAGGTGGCGGGCGCCTGTAGTCCCAGCTACTCAGGAGGCTGAGGCAGGAGAATGGCGGGAACCCGGGAGGCGGAGCTTGCAGTGAGCCGAGATCGCGCCACTGCACTCCAGCCTGGGCGACAGAGGGAGACTCCGTCTCAAAAAAAAAAAAAAAAAAGTCTGATTCTGGGCCAAGCAGGTAAGAGGAGTTGGGCATTTTATTTTGTTTAACATTTCATTTTGCACATTGGTATATACTACTTACTTCACAGAGTTATGAGTAAGTGAGCAAATGCATGCCAGTCATGGAAACTATAGCTGCTGACACACAGTGAGAATTTAGTTGATATAAGTCATTCTTTATTCATTGTCATTATAACATAATTATAGTTATTCAGAGATACCTACACATTTAATACATATTTAATTGGCTTATTTGTCCTCTATTATATAATGTATTTAATATCTATAAAATACCCAAGACCTGGTAGACACACCAAAATATATAAGTATTAATGTAATACATGTAAATTATCAACTTTCTCTCCCTTCAAAAAAAACAGAATCTCAAGAAATTCTTAGAAGTTGTATTTAGATCGAATGAGCTAACAGTTGAATTATTTCAAACCCTTATGCATATTTAAAACCAATGGACCAGTTAATTATTGTATTGCAGCCAAATTTACTAAGTTTCTTTTCAAATGACTGATTTAATGTGTGAATTTTTTAATTAAAAAATAATTAGGGGAAATTTAGTTAAAATAGAAATCTCTCAAATGCATTCGGATATCCAAACCAAAGCAGTAAAGCCTATAGATTATGCACACTGATTTTGATATCAGACAGACCTGGCTTGAATCACAATTTCATCACAAATAAACTGGGGGTTTTGGAAAAAGAAAATGTAAGTTGATTTCTTCTTCTGTAAAGTAGGGATAATACTGGGATAACCTCTTGTCCCAGTATTGCTTAGCATATTAAGTGCTCAATAAATATTATTTATTATTGTTGCTATTGCTATTGTTATGTGTGTGATATGTTAATCTACCTAAAATTACACGAACAGAGAAGTAACATTTAGAAGGTTGATTGCATTAATTTATCAGAACTATATTTAAGTTAAATTTAAATCAACTAAAATATTTCTTATCTGCATTCAGTTATTCCTTGATATCCATTTATGGAGAATTGCTTGCAGGACACCTGTGGACACCAAAATTAGCAGATGCTCAAGTCCAGTAGAGGAAATGAAGTACTATTTCCATATAACCTATGCATATCCTCCCTTACACTTTAAATCATGTCTTGAGTATTTATAATACCAAATACAATGTAAATGTGCTATAAATAGTTACTATTCTGTACTTTTTGTGTGTACTTTTAAAATTGACTTATTTTTAATTTTCTTTAAATACTTTCGATTTGTGGTTGGTTGAATCTGAGGATATGAAAGCTACAGATGTACTCAGAAATATACTATCTTTATGTTATCTTTTAATTTTCACAGTATACTTTGAATATGCCATTACATCTGCTTTGAATATATTTTTTACAGAATTATGACCTTTGAACTGTTGGACATTTCTTATTTTCTTGATTTGACAAGTTCAGTGTTAACAGAATGCCTGATCAGATTTCAGTTTTAAAAGTCATCTCTTCAGGTAAGTTTTCTCAGACTATTACATGCAAAATAACAACCTATTTTACACTTATTTATTGTCTTCTCCAACAGACTTTAAACCCCATAAAGAGAAGGATACGTTTTGTTCACTAATATGTTCACCGAACTTAGTTACCTGGCATTCAGTATAATAAACAATTTTTTTGTGGAATGAATAAATTAAGTAATTATATATAATAGACTTGTAGTTAATAGAAAAGGGGCTCACAAAAGAGAGAATTTTTACCTATACACATTGTTTGTGGGTTATGCTGCTACCTTGACTTTTAAGAAGATACATATTTTCTTCTGTTGAACTTAAAAAAAGAACTAGTCAAAATTTTGTTATAAAAATATCTTATATACATTTAAAAGGCAGAAAAATATTCACAATGCCATACTACCATCTAGGGACAATAATAACTAATAACGTTTACTGTGCACTTGCTTAGTGCCAAGTCCTGTGCTAAGCGTATCATTCACATAGTTATTCTATTTTATATTCCATAAAACTATAAGGTACAGGTTATTATCATCACCTTTTAGATGAGAACACTGGGATACAAATGGAGTAAGTAAATATTCAAAGACACATAATTAAAGTGGTAAGACAAGATTTCAAACTTAGAATATTTACAACCCTTAGCCTTTAACCCTATATTATGATGTTAAAATATTTTTGCCTATGTCATACATTTGCAGACTTCCTGGCAGTTTATTTTAGAAGTTACGTAGTTCCTTAGAATAAGAATTCTGCGCATTCCCTTCTGAACTATACATCCTTCAACATTGCATTTTCAAATGGATACTTTTTAACAGTTCTTCTTTTTGTAGGACACTTAGATTGTTTCCTCTTTTTGCATATTGTAGTGAGGCACTGGTGAGTTTATCAGGGTAGTATGATTGAAGCAAAACCATTTGCTATATTAAAAGAGTATGAGCATTTTTAAAAATCTCGGGTTTTGTTGCCAAATGTTTTTGAAATGTATACGTTTTACCTCTGGGATCATTGTTGAAAGTATCTATTTTGTATGCCCTTGATAGTCTTTGGGCATAAATATTTTTCATAAATCATAGTTTTGAAAGTGAAAAATCGTGTCTCAATATTTTAGTTTTTATGTTTAACATAGTTTTTATACCTTTACTGTTTTTTAAATTGTTCTTTTTTAAATTGACGTTTCAATCCTTTCCCAACAGTTTTTCTTTCACAGTTACTTGTTTGCAATTTTAGTTATGACAGTAGTATTTCTCCATCATACAGATTAAATTTTTTAAATTCTAGCCCAATTGTGGATTTTACTTTTGTTTACTACATTTGGTGATATGCAGAACATTTAGCTAATTTTTTTCTATGTTATTTCTTATGTTATTTCGGTACTTAAAATTTTTTCTCTAGGACAAAATCTATTCTACTTTTATTTATATCTAATATATTTAATTATTCAAATATAAAATCTATTTAGTACAAATGTGTAATTATTGCAATTAATTAACTATTTGTTACATCGTCATGTATTGACATATTTATATTCCCTAACAGATTTTGATGATATCATTTATATTTGTACACTTTTATATATGTGGTTTTCTGCTTCTGGGCTGCCTATTTTGTTCTTTTGATCTTTATGTCAATTCTTTATTAATAGTCTCTTCTTATTATCACTAGAGTTTTATATGATCCACTATCTTGTAGGCAATGACTTTTATTTGTACTTTTTTCCAGGATTCTAATAGCCCCCTTAAGTTAATTTTCCAGATGTGTTCTAGAATTACTTTGCCAAGGTAATCTCTACTAAGGATTTAATTAGAATTGTATTCAATATGTTCTTCAATGAAGAAGAATTGACACCTGTGAAATATTCAGAATTCTTTTGTGTCTTTTTGTCAGATTATATAGTTTTACTCATATTGCTTTTGAGCGTATCCTGCAATATTGGTTCTCTGTATCTTATGCTGACTTGTATTTTTAAGACATAAAGTGGAACCAAACATAAGCAGTGGTAAAACTCATAAAATTTCATAACTATAGATATTACATCTTAATCATGGAAATGATGCCACCCAGAATTTAGTTAAATGTCAGTTTATCTATATGGTAGATCACACATAAACACTTTTGCCTCCCCCAACACCAATCCCACCCACATACATTGGATTGAACCCAAATTTATACAACTCATCTGCTTCTTCGCTATTTCAAATCCCCATGGAAACAGGCAGGGTATCAATTTTAAACAATAACCCATAAGTGTGAGTTTTGTCACACCAAAGTGTGGCATAAGCTATGAAAAGTGGTTTGAATCCTAGCCTTGGATTTACTAAGGTGCCCTTCATAAAGTTATGTAATATCTGTAATTTAATTTTGCTTATCAAGTAGAAAAGTAATAAATCTTAAGTCATAGGATTGCGGTACAGATTGAATGAGATAATCGTTGTTAAAAGAAAGTTTGGAGTATAGTAGATGTTTGATGCAGTTTGGATATCTTTACATAAATTTGGGTACTTAGGTGAAGAGAAAGGGACACAAAGCATATGATACCTTTCTTTTAAATCAAAATTCTAATGGCTAGGCTAGCTGAACATGCAGATCGCTGTCAGAAAAAAAAAAAGAAGAAGAAGAAGAAGAAGACACCCAGTATATAGCATCCTTTTGCAGCTAGATCTTTTAAGAACATAACAAATAATGCTATCAACATGAAATGATAATATGGAGAATTTTGCACTGAGGACTATTTCCTAGCTGTCTCCTCCTGTTTGATTAACTACTAGCTGTAAGTCAGTGAGAACCTTTGACTATCAAAGATTCATAAGCATGGAAATACTCAAGTCCAAGGGAAAATTATAACTCAAAGTAGTCATATAGTTTTCCAGCCTTGTCTAATTTTATAGATAAGGAGTGGAATCTTGGAATAGAATTCTCTGAACTTCTTGGATATGTATCATATTTAAGCAAAGACTTAAATTTAAACTTAAAAATTCAGCATATGCCTGCTATATATATACACATATATATACATATTTATATTTGCAAGTAGTGTATATGTATAACTGTACTAATAAAATATCCATATTATAAAACATAAACATAATGCAGTTTAAAAAACAAATAAAATAATGTTTTTAGATGACTTTCAAATCCTAATGCTTCATGGTATTGTTGGTTAAGAACTCATAGTAAAATATGTTCTTAGAGTGAGATTAACTGTTACTGATATTGGATTCAAATGCATATTTCAAATAGACTCCCTGTTATGTATAAAAGAATTTATTCAAGTTTTTTTATTACATCATTTTTTTTCTTCTGGTTTTTGCTTTCAATCTCTTAATGTAGAAGATGGGGAACTCACATTCAAAATAGAGGCATGTTCGTTCTGCATTCTGCATTTTTTTTTATTATTCTCTTTTGCATACATATTTATTATTACCTCATTTGTATGTTGTCTTGGTAAAGATTTTCTCCAGGCATGCTTGTATTTTGTGAAATTTTATTACTTGAAACTAGGTGCTATAAACCACAAATTTAAAACGGCGCAAACAAACTGTGATTACTTGAAATATGTGAAAAGTGAACTGAAGAATGAAGGCCCCTGATACCTCTGCCCCCAAATGTGGGGTACACTCACTCCTCCCTCATGTACTCTACACCGTGTCTGACATGCTAGCCAAATGTGGTTTCCAGTGCCATTCCTTATGTTGAATATTAGGAATCCTAAATGTTTTTCTTATTTAATTAGTTAAAAATTAATTTGAGCTGATAAGAGAAGTTTTCCTATTTCCTATCCAAATCCTAATAAATCCTTGCATACCCCACAATGCTAAAAATCAATTGTCTACTTACATTAGGCCATTCTCCATAACATTAAAGTTTTTAAGTTTTATAATTTGTATTAAGATTTAGAAGTTAAGGAATTCTAGCTACTAGGGACATACCTCCACTAAAGACCTCTGTGTGTCTGACAAGCGAAGGAAACGTGTGGCAGATGGGTGCAGAGATCCCACATTCTGCCCTTCTTCCAGAAGCTTTTCTCACCTCCAAATCTTTTTCTCCATTAAAATACATTCAAATATAATTAGTGTAACATTAACATGGAGGAAATTTTGCAATTGCCAGTTGTTCTGTAGCCATGGTTACATCAAAGATTTATAGCAAGTAACTCCCGGCTGGGCACGAACAAGCAGTTAGCAGGAATAGTAGTAAGAAAATGTTTGTGTGCATGTGCAGGTGTGCTGACGTGAATGTTTGCCAAAAAAAAAAAAAAAAAAAAAAAAAGAAAGAGAAGAAAAAAAGAAAGAGAATATTCAGTGACATTTAAGGTGCTAATATCTGGAAGTCAACCTTTAATTTGACAGCTTTTAGTGCTAGTTAATTTCATTCATCCAGGCGAGGTGTAGGAAATTTGCAGCACATTTAAATTATCACGTTTTTCCACACTGCCTCGGGCCTATGTGGAATACCTGAACCATACTTTTTTTTTTACCTTTTTTTTTCAGGTCAGTTGAAGTAAAACTTTCATTCCCTTTCTCAGACAATTAATCTTTAGCTAATTGAAGCAGGGATGCTGCAGGATGGGTTTCAGTGGGGCCTGTAAATCTCATTTAGCAAAGTGAATTCAAGGCACATGCTGCACCTAATGATGTGACAGGTGGACTGCACTGCAAGACAGCAGCCTCGGAAAAGTTGATTCTCATTAGACCCGCAGAGTCCTGCAGTCAGTTTTCTGATGGCTGAAGAACACTAATCGCATCTGTTTGCTACTGGGGTGGGTGGGGGGAAGCAAGGAAGTTGAAAGGGGGAATGTGAAGGGAAGAAAATAAGAGGAAGGGGCAAAATTATCTTCTATTCTTTCACGAGTTAATATCCTTGACTCCTGCCCAAACACCAGCAGGTCTACCTCCCACCAAGCGATCAGCCTCGGTTCTGCTGACTCCAACAGGGTGCACCCTTTCTCTAATTAACTAAAATGGCTATGGAAAGCAAAGGAGGCCTTGTGTTGGGTGAACCAATTATTTTGAAGGGTATTAAGTCATCAGATTTACTTTTATCTTGATTGCATTGTGGAAATCGTGCATAATTAATGGTGGGAGCTTATTAGGAAAATGATTAGGCAAATTACACAGGTGTCGGATGCATTTTTTATGATAAATTTGCTAGAACAATCCTGCAATTCCATCTGTTCAGCTCACATCAGAATGTCACTCTGAAGAAATTAATGGTGCAGAGTTATACAAAGTTACTACAAGCTTTGGTTGCAGATTTAGGTAAGCTGTGTATAAATATATAAATATATAAAAATGTATGTAATTATATAGCAATTACTAACAAGTTTTTGATGGTACAGCGCAATAAATTTCTTATTTAATCCTGAAAGTAAATGATAGTCAGATGGAAACAAAGAAGTAGAGCAAATGTAAACCTCATCTCATCATTTTGATGTATATGTAAATAAAAATAATCACAAGCTATAATAGCTCTTTGCTTTATGTAATGACTGCAGATGAGATACCAGCTCACTAGTAGCATGAATACTTGCTTTGTCCCAAAATATCCAATCTCACCTGCAGCTGTTCTCATTTTCAATTTTCTTTCAGTTTTAAATGTAATCACCTTAAGAGTCACAGTTTATCCGAAGCCTTTTTATAAGTAGTGTATATAGTATATCCATATAAACCAATTATTTACCGTCTGAGAAACCAACTTCCTTTTTGAATGCCAGAAGAAAGTCAGGTAGGAAACTTGATAGGAGCTTCCATTCTACCTGATCATTTATCAGCTGGGATCAAATCATGCTTATTCTCTCTATTTATATATGATCAAGTTATGGTATGTGTTAATATTCTCCAAAAACTTTCTGATATCACAACCTGATGTAAATCTCTGATCTGAAATATCTGCTCTTAAATATCAGAGCAATATACTTCACAGTGTCTTTTTAAAAATGTCAGACCTAATTCTGTTGTCTTATCACAAAAAAGTAGTTAATTCTTAGTAGCATTCAAAATACCTTCATACATCCAAGCCATCAGAAAACGCTTATAGTTTAAATTATTAGTGTACTGCACTAAAACAGCAAATCACCCTTGCTTTTGTATAGTATCCTGAAAAGAACTATTATCATCTTCTGGTCTTTGGACTCTTCAAATTCCAAAGCAAATTAGAACATTTATGAGCATTGACATCGTAGATATACTCACAGTGACATTCACCAAAGCAACATTTTTGAATTACAAAGAGAAGATATGAGGTAGTTCAGGCCAAGAAAAAGATCCAACTTCCATACTTCATATGTATTTTATTTAAGCTGCATATTCTCAACCAACTGAAGCCCAGTTGTCTGTTTTTCCTACAAAACTCTCAAACTCAACAAGATAGAAACTGAATTCATTATGACTACTTCCAAAATAGTTCCCATATGTATATATGCAAAACTTTAGCAAATGCCATTATATCCCCCACCTCATTAATCAGGCTTGAAATTTGAAAAACGTATCTTTCCTTGGTCTCAAGTCCGATGTCCAATTTGCCACAAAGTTCAGTCATTTCTACCTCTAGAATATCTTCCCCTATCGTCGATATTACCTCAGTTTGGAATTCATTGCTTCCCTCTTGTGTTAATTTGATGCCTTAAAAATTGTCTTTTTGTTACTTGGCACTTTATACTGCTAATGAACTTATTTTCTAATACTCTACCATTCAATATTTCCACATTGCTTATAAGATAAAAATTCATCTTTCTTGGAATAAAGGCCTTTCATGATTTGATGCTTTGCCTAGTTATTTTTTGCCACTCTGCTACAATCATCTTGAACTACCTGTGGTTCGGAGTATGCCATGCATTTTAATGCTTCTTCGCTTGTGCAAGTGTTACTGCCTCGGCAAGGAGTGCTCATCCTTAATGTTCTGTTGTCTGAGTGTTCTTCCTCAAGTCTCTGAATAATGCCGCATCTTCTGTGAAATCTTCCTGAATCCCACAAATGCAGTTTTTACCTTTTCCTCTGTGCTAATATAGTACATTGTATTTAACTCAATATGACTATTTTTCTTAGCAAGTCCATCTCTTCCATTGAGGTGTGAGATCTTTAAATGGAGGGATGGTGTCTCAAGCTCCACTCTATAGCTGCTGCCCTGTGTATTTTCTAGCATATAATATAGAATCATTATTAT
This sequence comes from Mandrillus leucophaeus, assembly GCF_000951045.1. Classification (NCBI taxonomy): domain Eukaryota; kingdom Metazoa; phylum Chordata; class Mammalia; order Primates; family Cercopithecidae; genus Mandrillus; species Mandrillus leucophaeus. Next base: position 795,460 of record NW_012101543.1, on the reverse strand, counting down.
TAAGTAAATAAACGAATGAAAGTATATGTGTAGCCAGACATGTCTGAATAGTAACACCCCAACCAGCTTCAGCCATGGGAGATGTTGATTCATAGATAACTAAATTATTGATTAATAAAAGCAAGACATTTTATGCTAGCACTTATCTTAGAAGTCAAACCTGGAATAAATTATAATTTTCTCTTACTTGCATGCTTACACACATACACAAATGCACACACACACACACACATATTTGTTCACTTACCACAGGTAGCACCGAGAAAGGTATTTTCTAGTAGCAGCAGCAGAGAGCTGTGCTGAGTGTACATATTGTCTTGCAACTCAAAATGTATACCAGGTCCAGTAGGGTTGGCCTTTACCTGTTAGAAATGCAAGCTCTTAAAATATTACCAGGTGATGTATAGCAAATAATGTTTTTGAGAGGCACAACATTGAAAGACACATCTTTCACAAACTTCAAGGATTTATGTAGTAATAAATAGATATGCAAATGCAATAGAGGTATCAATTGAAATGGAGAGTGAAAAATGTAAATTTCAACGTTGATCAATATCAAGCAGATACTGAGAATTTTCTGTATTAATAATAGGACCTCTTCTTATATAGGGAGTAACTTTTGCTTTTTATATTCCTACAGAGTGTGGATCAGCATTAGGGTGAGAAGTATTAGGTTGGTGCAAACATAATTGCGTTTTTTGCCATTACTACAGAATCGAGGAGAATAGAAAATAAAGATCTTTGCGGAATCATGACATGACTATTATCTATCTTTTAAGTGACTTTATTAGGGTATGATTTATGTACATATTTAAGATATACAACTTGGTGACTTTGGAAATAAGTTACATCTATAATACCATCACCACAATCAATGTCTTAAACATATCCATCACCTCAAAAAGTTTTTTCTTTATTATTATTTTATGTGTAATAAGAACACAAGAATTACCCTCTGTGAAATTTAAAGTATATAGTATTCTTAACTATAGGCACTATAATATACAGTAGACGTCTAGACATTATTCATCTCATAGAACTAAAGCTTTGTACTATTTGACCAACACTCCCCATCCTCCTCACCCTAATCCCTGGAAACCATATCCACACCAACATCTATTATTTTTTGATTTTTTGATTATGGCCATTCTTGCAGGAACAAGGTAGTATTCCATTGTGGTTCTGATATTTGCATTTTGCTGATAATTAGTGATGTTGAGCATTTTTTCATATGCTTGTTGGCAATTTGTGTATCTTCTTATAAGAATTATCTGTTCATGTCCTTAGCCCACTTTTTGATGGGATTTTTTTCTTACTGATTTGTTTGAGTTATTTGTAGCTTCTTCATATTAGTTATTTGTTGGATGTACAGATTGTGGATGATTTTCTTCCACTCTTTGGGTTGTCTGTTAATTCTGCTGATTATTATTATTATTATTATTTGCTGTGCAGAAACTTTTTAGTTTAATTAAGTCCCAACTATTTATCTTTGTTTTGATTGCATTTGCTTTTCAGTTCTTGGTCATGAAGTCTTTGCCTCAGCCAATGTCTAGAAGGGTTTTTACAATATTATCTTCTAGAATTTTTATGGTTTCAGGTGTTAGATTTAAATCCTTGATCCATCTTGAGTTGATTTCTGTATAAGGTGAGAGATGAAAATCCAGTTTCATCCTTTTACACATGGCTTGCCAATTATCCCATCAACATTTGTTAAATAGGGTGTCCTTTCTTCACTTTATGCTTTTGTTGGCTTTGTCGAAGATCAGTTGGCTGAAAGTATTTGGGTTTATTTTTGGATTCTCTATTCTGTTCCTTTGAACTATGAGCCTATTTTTATACCAATACCATGCTGTTTTGGTGACTATGGCCTTGTAGTGTAGTTTGAAGTCGGGTAATGTGATGTTTCCAGATTTTTTATTTTTGCTTAGTCTTGATTTGGCTATGTGAGCTCTTTTTTGGTTCCATATGAATTTTAGGATTGTTTTTTCTAGTTCTGTGAAGAATGATGGTAGTATTTTGATGGAAATTGCATTGAATTTGTAGATTGCTTTTGGCAGTATGGTCATTTTCATGATATTGATCCTACTCATCCATGAGCATGGAATGTGTTTCCATTTGTTTCTGTCATCTATGATTTCTTCTAGCAGCATTTTGTAGTTTTCCTTGTTTCCTTGTAGAGGTCTTTTACCTCCTTGGTTAGGTATATTCCAAGTATTTTGTTTTATTATTGTTTTTGCATCTATCATGAAAGGAGCTGAGTTCTTGATTTGATTCTCAGCCTTGGTTGCTGTTGGTGTATAGCAGTGCTACTGATTTCTGTACATTGATTTTATATCCTGAAACTTTGATGAATTCTTTATCAGTTTTTTGAGCTTTTTGGAGGACTTTGTAGGGTTTTCTAGGTATATGATCATATTATCAGCAAACAGCAACAGGTTGACCTCCTCTTTACTGATTTGGATGCCCTTTATTTCCTTCCCTTGTCTGATTGCTCTGCCTAGGACTTCCAGTACCATGGTGAATAGCAGTGGTGAGAGTGAGAATTCTTGTCTTCTTCCAGTTCTCTGGGAAAATGCTTTAAACTTTCCCCCATTCAATATAATGTTGGCTGTGGGTTTTTCACTGATGGCTTTTATTACATTAAGTTATGTCCTTTTTATTACAATTTTGCTGAGAGTTTTAATCATAAAGAGATGCTGAATTTTGTCGATGCTTTTTCTGTGTCATTTGATATGAACATGTGATTTTTGTTTTTAATTCTGTTTATGTGGTGTATCACATTTATTGACTCATTTATTGACTTGTGTATATTAAACTGTCGCTGCATCCCTGGTGTGAAACCCACTTGATTATCATGGATTATCTTCCTTATATACTGTTGGATTTGGTTAACTAGTATTTTTTTAAGTATTTTTGCATCTATATTCATCAAGGATGTTTGTTTGTAGTTTTTGTTTTTGTTCTGTCCTTTCCTGGTTTGGTATTAGGGTGATGCTGGCTTCATAGAATGATTTAGGGTGGATTTCCCCTTTCTCCATGTTGTGAAATAGTGTCAGTAGGATTGGTACCAATTCTTATTTGAATGTCTGATTGAATTCAGCTGTGAATCCATCTGGTCTTGGGCTTTTTTCTGTTGGCAATTTTTTTTCTCATCATTTATTGGTCTTTTCAGAGTTTCTATATCTTCCTGGTATAAATAGGATGGTTGGATATTTCTAAGAATTTATCCATCTCCTCTAGGTTTTCTAGTTTATATGGGTAAAGGTGTTCATAGTGGCCTTGAATGATCTTTTGTATTTCTGTGGTATCGGTTATAATATCTTCTGATATGGTTTGGCTGTGTACCCAACAAAATCTCATCTCAAATTGCAGTAATTCTCACATGTCAAGTACAACGGTCAGGTGGAGATCATTGAAACATGGGTGTGGTTTCCCCCATACTGTTCTCATAGTACTGAATAAGTCTCATGAGATCTGATGGTTTTATAAATGGGAATTTCCTTGCACAATCTCTTTTGCCTGCTGCCATGTAAGAGGTTACTTTACTCCTTATTCACATTCCAACATGACTGTTAGGCCTCCCCTGCCATATGAAGATAGGAGTCAATTAAACCTCTTTCTTTCATAAATTATCCAATCTTGGCTATGTCTTTTTTAGCACCATGAGAACAGACTAATACAGCACATTGGTACCAGTAGAGTAGGGTGCTGCTGTGAAAATATGTGAATATGTGGAAGCAACTTTGGAACTGCATAACAGGCAAAGATTGGAACAGTTTGGAGGGCTCAGAAGAAAACAGGAAGATATCAGGAAGGATGAAACTTCCTAGAGGATTGTTGAATGGTTTTGATGAAAATTCTGATAAGGATATGGCCAATTAAGCTCAGGTTGAGGTGGTCTCAGATGGAGATAAGCACTTGTTGGAAACTGGAGCAAAGGTGACTTGTTATGCTTTAGCAAAGAGACTGGTGGCATTGTGGCCCTGCCCTGGAGATTTGTGGAATTTTGAACTTGAGAAAAATGATTTAAGGCATCTAACAGAAGAAATTTATAAACAATAAGGCATTCAAGAGATGACTTGGGTGCTGTTAAAAGCATTCGGTTTTATGTATTCACAAAGATATGGTTTGGAGTTGGAAGTTATGTTTAAAAGGGAAGCAGAGCATAAAAGTTCAAAAAATTTGTAGTCTGATGATACAGTAGAAAATAAAAACCTATTTTCTGGGAGAAATGCAAGCCAGCTGCAGAAATTTGCATAAGTAACAAGGAGCTGAATGTTAATCACGAAGACAATGGGGAAAATGTCTCCAGGGCATGTCAGAAGTCTTCACAGCAGCCCCTCCCATCACAGACTCAGAAGCCTAGGAGGAAAAAACGGTTTCATAGGCCAGGCCTAAGTCCCTGTGCTGTGTGTAGCCTAGGAACTTGGTGCCATGCTTCTCAGCCACTCTAGCCATAGCTAAAAAGAGCCACAGTACCTTCAGGAAGTGACTTCAGAGAGGTGTTCCAGCTACTCGGGAGGTTGAGGCAGGAGAATGGCGTGAACCCGGGAGGTGGAGGTTGCAGTGAGTGGAGATTGTGCCACTGCACTCCAGCCTGGGCAACAGAGCCAGGCTCCATCTCAAAAAAAGAGAAAGAATGTATATTTTGCAGTTGTTGGGTAGAATGTTCTATAAATATCTGTTAAGTCCATTTGTTCTAGGGTACAGTTTAAGTTCATTGTTTCTTTGTTAACTTTCTGTGTTAAAGACTTGTCTAATGCTGTCAGTGAAGTATTGAAGTCCACAACTATTATTGTGTTGCCATCTAATCTCATTTCTTCTGTCTAGAAGTAATTGCTTTATAAATTTGGGGGCTGCCATGTTAGATGCATTTTTAGAATTGTGATATTTTCCTTTGGGACAAGTCCTTTTGTCATTATATAATGTTCCTCTTGGCCTTTTCAAACTACTGTTGCTTTAAAGTTTGTTTTGTCTTATATAAGAATAGTTACTCTGGCTCACTTTTAGTGTCTGTTTGTATGAAATATCTTTTCCACCTCTATACCTTAAGTTTATGTGAGTCCTTATATGCCAGGTGAATCTTCTGAAGACAGCAGATACTTGGTTGGTGAATTCTTATCCATTCTGACATTCTGTATCTTTTAAGTGGATCTTTTAGGCCTTCAAATTAAATGTTCGTATTGAGATGTGAGGTACTATTGTATTTATCATGTTCTTTGTTGCCTGAATACCTTATTTGTTTGTTTTTTAATTGTGTTTTTGTTTTATATGTCCTGTGAGCTTTAAGGAGGTTCTCTTTTGCTGTATTATTATTTTGAGAATTTGTTTTAAGATTTAGAGCTGCTTTTAGAAGTTTTTTTAGTGCTGGCTTGGTAGCGGTGATTTCTCTCAGCATTCGTTTGTCTGAAAAAGATTATATTTTTCCTTCATTTATGAAACTCATTTTTGCTGGATACAAAATCCAAGACTGATAATTGTTTTGTTTAAGGAGGTTGAAGATAGAGTCCCAATCCCTTCTAGCTTGTAAGATTTCTGCTGATAAATCTGCTGTTAATCTGATAGGTTTTCCTTTATAGGTTATCTGATGCTTTTGCCTGACAGATCTTAAAATTATTTCCTTCATCTTGACTTTAGATAACCTGATAACTGTATTCCTAGTTGATGACATTTTTGTGATAAATTTCCCAGATGTTCTTTGAGCTTCTTGTATTTGGATGTCTAGCTCTCTAGCAAGGACAGGGAAGTTTTCCTCAATCGTTCCCTTAAATATGTTTTCCAAACTTTTAGATTTATCTTCTTCCCCAGGAATACCAATTATTCTTAGGTTTGGTCATTTAACATAATCTCAAACTTCTTACAAGCTTTGTTCATTTTTTAAAAAATTCTGTTTTCTTTGTCTTTGTTGGGTTATTTCACAAACCTTGTCTTCGAACTCTGAAGTTTTTCTTCCGCTTATTTGATTCTATTGCTGACTTTCCAGTGTGTCTTGCATTTCTCTAAGTTTATCCTTCATTTCCAGAAGTTGTGATTGTTTTTTATTTATGCTATCTATTTCACTGAAGATTTTCCCTTCACATCTTATTTTTTTTATTTCATTAAGTTGAACTTCACCTTTCTCTGGTGCCTCCTTGATTACCTTAATAATCAATCTGAATTCTTTTTCTAGATATTCAGGGATTACTTCTTGGTTTGGATCCATTGCTGCTGAGCTAGTGTGATTTTGGTGGGTGTTAAAAAATCTTGTTTTGTCATATTACCAGAATTGTTTTTCTGATTCCTTTTTTTTGGGGGGGTAGATTATGTCAGAGGGGAGATCTAGGGCTCACAGAGAGCTTTTCAGATGCTTTTGTCCCACACGGTGCTCCCTTGATGAAGCACTCTCCCCCTTCCCCTAAGGATGTGACTTCCTAAGAACCTAGCTGCAGTGATTGTTTTTGCCTTCTGGATCTAGTCACCCTGTAGAGCTACCAGGCTTTCTGCAGGTATTGGGGGGGGGGGGGGTGTCTGCACAGAGTCCAGTGATGTGAACCGTCTTCAGGTCTCTCAACCATGGGTACCAGCACCAGCTGCAGTGGAGGTGACGGGAGAGTGAAATACACTCCGTGAGGGCTCTTAATTGTAGTTTTGTTTATTGCTAGTTTTTTGTTGGTTGGCCCCCAGCCAGGAGGTGACACTTTCAAGAGAGGCTAGGGAGGATCAGGTGGTGGGCAGGCTCCTACAGCTCCTAAGAGATTATATCCTTTGTCTTTGGCCACCAGGGAGGGTAGAGAAAGGCCATCAAGTGGGGGCAGTGTTAGGCATGTCTGAGCTCATATTCTTCTTGGGTGGAGCTTGCTGCAGCTGCTGTGGGGAATGGAGGTGTTGTTTTCAGGCCAACTGAATTATGTTCCCAGGAGAATTATGGCTGCCTCTGCTGTGTTATGCAGTTCGCAGGGAGGTGGAGGAAAGCCGACAGTTGCAGGCCTCACCCAGCTCCCATACAGCCCACAAGACCAGTCTCACTCTCATCGTGCCCGCTCCAACAGCACTGAGTTTATTTCCAGGCTGTGGGTGAATAGGGCTGAGAACTTGACCCAGGCTCCCTGCCTCCCAGCTGAGACAGCAAGCAGAGCTTTCAGGTTTTACACTGCCTGCTGTTGTTGCTTGTATGCTGTGTCTGCACTCCCGCTTCCATGCCCTTCCCTGAGTTCTGTCCAGGAAACTTCACTTTCAGTCAAAATTGTAACAAAGTTCAGCTAGAAGTTTCTTTCTCCCAAAAGAAAATGGTCTTTTCCCATTTTCTCTGGCAGCCCTCCCCAAAGACCTCTGAGAGACAAAGTCAGAAATGGCTTTCCTGGGAATGAAGAGAGCCCACAGGGCTCTTCCCACTGCTTCTTCTACCCCCATATTTCACTCGGGTCACTAAATTTGTCTCAGCTCTAGGTAAGGTCAGTTCTACTCCTGTGACCTGGACCTTCAGGTTTCCCAATGTGAGTCTGTGACTAGGGGCTGACAATCCTGCTTTCACACTTTGGGAACTCACAGTTTTTCAGTTGTCTCCTGGAGCCTACAGGAGCAATCCACTTTCTTTAAAGGGTCTGTGGACTCTCTCGGCTTCCCTGGTATGTTCCTGTGGTAGTTCTTGGAGCAAAAGTCACAATGTCAGTCTCCACACATTGCTCTGTCCATCTGAATGGAAGCTGCAATTTGGTCCTGCCTCCTATCTGCTATTTTTCCCAGATGAATTAATTCATTTACATTTAAACTGGTTATTGTTAGGTAATAACTTATTATTGATACTTTATTTGTGGTTTTATCTATTTAATAGTTACTGTATTTCTCTCTTCCTGTCTTGCTATTTTTCTTTGTGATTTGATTATTTTTGTAGGGATATACTTTTATTTTTCTTGTATTTATTGTAGGTTTTTTTCTTTGCATTTGCCATGAAGTTTGCATTAGATTTTTTATAGTTGTGACAGTATATTTTAGGCTAATACCAACTTAACTTCAACCACATACAAAAACTACACTTTTATATCCCCCACACATGCTCTATTTTAATGTCAGAATTTATACCTTTTTATATTGTATTTCCATTAATGCACTTTGGTGCTTATTGTTATTTTTAATATTTTGTCTTCTCACTTTTATAACAGGATTAAAATAGGTTATACACCATCATGATAGTATTGAAATATTATTTTTTATATATATTCATCTATACCAATGAGATTTAGACTTTTGTATGCTCTCATATTGCTGTTTAAAATCCATTTACTTCAATTTTAAATCTCTGTTTAGCACCTCTTGTGAGGCAGTTTTATCAATGACAAATTCCCTCAATTTTGCCTGTCTGGACAGTCTTTATGTCTCTATTTTTTAAAGATACTCTTGCCCAATGTAAAATTTTTGTTTGGCAGTTTTATTCTTTCAGCCCTGTGAATATATCATTTCATTTTCCTCTGGCCTGCAAAGTTTCTACTAAAACATTTGCTGGTACTCTTATGGATGCTCCTTTTGTATTATAAATTCATTTTATTTTGCTTTCAAAATTCTCTTTTTGTCTTCAACTTCTGACAATTAATTATAGTAAGTCTTGTTATGGACCTTATCAAATAAGTCATGTGGGCTTCTTTAACCTTGATGTCCATTTCCCTCTCCAGATGTAGGAAGTTTTCAGCTATTATTTATTTAAATAATTTTGTATGTTCCCCCTTTTTTTCTGAGATTCCCATGATACCTGTATTGTTTCACTTGATAGTGTCCCATGATTACCACAGGATCTCTATATTATTTTTTATTTTTGTTTTTCTGACTGTATGATTTCAAATGATCTGTCTTTGAATTGGCTGTTTCATTCTTTTGCTTGATCGAATTTGCCATCAACATTTCCTATTGAATTATTTAGCTCAATCCTCTTCAGCCCAGAGTTTCTATCTGGTTTGTATCTCTTTGTCAAACTTCTCATTTTGTTCATGTATTGCTTTCCTAATTTTGTCTAATTGTTGATTTGTGTTCTCTTGTAGCTCCTGATCTTAGGAAAAAAATATTTTGAATTTTGTGTCAGGCAGGTTGTAGATTTCTCTGTCTTTGGGGTTACTCACTGGAGCTTTATTTTGTTCCCTGTAGGGTCAAGTTTTTTATTCTTCATGATCTTTGTATCCTTGCATTGGGGTATGTGCATTTAAAGATGTAATCATTTCTTTCAATCTTTAGGGGATGGCTTTGCCAGGAAAAACCCTTCAATAGCAGCCTGGCCAAAGATTCTGGGCAGATAAGTTGGCTGGGTCCATGGGCAATCAAGATTCGGGGACATGCAGTCAAGCTTGCTGCTGGGGTTTGTAAGTGTGCCTGCTACCAGGGGCTATGGGCTGGCTGTGAGATTGTAAAGTGAAACCAGTGTTCTTACCTTTTTAATAAATCTTTTCTCCTTTCTGTGTCCCACCTGGGTGTTTTAACCTCTAATCTGAATTCTAAAGATCTAATGAAGGTATTTTTCCCATGAATAGTTGTTAAATAAGTTTTCCTGTGAGGGATGAAGGCTGAGGCCGCCTATCCTACCATCTTTATGACCTCTTTCCCATTTTTATGATCAAAGCTTATGCCAATTTCTTAACAAAGAGTGGAAGTTAATACTCTTTTCCTATGTATGTATGTGGGATGTACATACACAACTAATAATGCTTCACTAAATTTTTTATATTGCTGCAGATTTTTTTTACTGCAAAATATTCATAACAGTATAAAATGCTGTAAATTTGAAAGTGGATTAATCCATTTTTAAATAGTATTTCTGTTTTCTTTCTAAAGTTTCAAATAATAATATCTTCCAATATTAGTGTGGTGTACCTAAACAAGATAGAACCAAACTGTGTAGGATAAATTTACCGACTGAGGAGCACCTTTTACAAAATAGTGCCTGAACAAGTTATCTATCGGTCTGGAGGTGTCCCAGTGCCATCACTGAAAGTCAGGCCTACCAATCGAGGGAAAATGGAAAATCTGGAAAGCATCTAAATCATTGTGCAACTTTTTCTCAGTTAACCATATATCCAAGTCTAACATTTGCTTTTATTTCCTCAAAATAGACAAGGCAATGTGCCTGGTTGGGTTTAGTCTAAACTTAATACTACACTTAATTTAATGAATAAATGAAGCATAAAGAGAAGATGATCTCACAATTCAAAAGCCCTAGACATAACACTATTTTTTATATGTAAGAAGTGGATTTTTTATGTCATTCGGGTCTTTTTTTAGTATGAAACTTGTCTTTGCTTTCTTTAAGTAGGATGTGAAAGGTGGGCACATTTTTGTGGAAGTTTTTTTTTTCCAGTCAGAGATGTGTAAGAAATTTTGATTATCCATTTTATTCAGCATATTATTATTATCAGAGTGCAGAATTAATGTTTCCTTGTAATTTTGCTGGTATTTTATAGCATGGTTGTAAAAATTGTATTACTTCTATATTTTTTCCTAGTCATAGTGCCATGTTTTGGATCTAGTCGGCTTATCTTATTCAAAACTGATTATAACTATAATAATCATAATAAATTTGGGTCTTTCTAAGATTTTAAAGATTCTTTACAAGCCATAAAAATATGTAGTAAATACTAATAAAGTGAATCATAAGTACTTTATTGACTTTTTAAATATGTCAGAATGCATAAAATGCTAAACATATTTAAATGTAAACTTATTTGCAATGATTTTCTTTTTCTGCCAACAATGTAACTTTGGAAAATCAAATACTCTCCCTACTACAACACTGATAATTCACCAAAAAGCCTGATAACGTCTCCAATTCAAAGAACTCAACTGTGTCGTTTCATCACTGAGGAAAACTACATATTTGTGTATAAAAAAAAATGCTTCATGGAAAATATAATTTCTCTTGAGATTTCAGTGAGTACCTAATTATAAATAGTTATCTAATTTACTTAATTATAACAATAAAGAATAATCATTAAGATGGTTGTTTTCTAAATAATTGGTGTCTTCATAAGCATAACAAAGGTAAAAAGTGGTCACCATAGGGTACATATCCCATGAATACTACATTGAAGATCACCAAATCCCAAAAGAGACTGACACTAGATGCAACTTTTTCTCAGATAACCAGATATACAAGGTGAACGTTTGCTTTTATCCCCTCGGAACAGACAGGGGAATATGCTTGGGTGGGTTTAGTCTAAAATTAATATTTCATTTAATGAATAAATTAAGCATGCAGAGAAAATGATCTCACAATTCAAAGACTGTAGATAAAAGATGATTCTTTACATGTAAGAAATGGATGACTTTTTTTTTTTTTTGACATAATTCTGTGTATTCCACAGCATTGTATGTTCTAAGTCAGTCTCCATGAAAGCCTCAAAGAGACAGCCTTGTGCTAATTCATTAAATTGTTAAGGCATGAGAAATCACATAGTAGGGAGTAAGGATTTTCTAAAGATAGATTGTTGAGGGGGGAAAGGTGCTTTTTCTGAAAACTTTTTGGGGAAAATGATCTTCTCTACAACAAATAAAAAACCAGAACAGTTCAATAGATATTTAACATTTTGCAAGATATCCAATGCAATCAAAATTCATCCCAGATTTTCAAGATTGAGTTCTGGTTATCCCTTTTAAATCATATATGACACCTAGCAACCTCTCTCACTTACTTTCATAGTTCTATCAGTCTTACCTTCATTGTTCTATCAGACTCAGTTCTTCGTAACGGAAGCAAACATCAAATAACGTATCTTCTAAGACGCATTTGAGACCCAGATACCAAAAGTAGAATAGCTTTCTATTTTGGTCACGTTACATATTCAAAGAGAACCCAAATAAAGCAAGTATTTCACTTGAAGGTGGAGAGTTGACTCTCTGGAACAAAACAAGATATCTTAATTTACTGTGATAATAAACAATTTCCTATATCCTGATACGCAGAAAAAATGCGAGAAAATACCTTTTGTAAAACTACAGATTGAGTGTAGATTCTGCATGTCTTTCAAGTGTAACTTCCCCAGGTCTATCAGTTGTTATCTCCCATAGTCAATCAAACTTCAATTCAATTCTTTATTAGCAGTGTGATCTTAGAGAAATTCCTTTTCTTAGCTGCAGCTCCTCATCTGCAAAATGGGATCATTGCTACTATTTATTTCCTAGAATTATCTTCAGCATGAAATAAGATCATACATGCCACTATCCTCTAATGCCACCTTCAGTACCACCATCCTCACCACTAAAATGATGATTCAGAGATTATATCATGATTGAGAAGAAGTAAGGAAACTCATTTGCTAGTCATACTTCATTATTATAATTGCAGCTTTGTTATGACTATCTCAAAGTTTGAGGTCCTGGAAAAAAAAAATAGCATTACCTTTCTCCCAGATTTGTCTGCCCTTTGTTTATTTTCCTCTTGTTCTTCAGCATGGATATAAACTGACATCAAGTGCCAGAATTTAGTTGCATATCCCCTAATTTTGAAAAAGATAAATTACTTGCTGTGGGATAATTTTAGCATTCAGCACCTGTGTAATAAAATTCTGCATCTTTTATCTTTGTGATTGGGAAGACCCATAGCTAGGCATAGAAACCAATGTTTATAACTCTTATAGAATTGGAGTAACTTGGAAGCAATAATAGAATGCTAACAACAACAACATGAAAAAAAGAAAAAACCATTAAGTTTAGAAAGGAGAAAAAGAGAAGGCAATAATTTGAGAAAACTCCAGTAAGGGATTTCAGTTGCCATTAGGATATGTTCCAAAAATAAGGACCCCAGGGAACTTAGATTAATCCATCATTTATCTTACCCACGAGGTGGATCTGTAAATGACTTCATTGATCCACAGCTGTGTTCAGTATCTTACACAACAGTGGATCAGGCAGAAATAAGATTGTGTGGGCAAAGGGGCATTAATAGAAAAGATTGAGCTAGAATTAGTTTCTCAGATTCTTTGCTGGTGTGTCCTGACAGCTTCCACCTGTTTGGTTTTAAACTCAAAGGAAATTTCTTCTTACATGATTATTATCATGGAATGCTGTTCAACGCTGAAGCAATTCCTTTCATTTTTTTTTCCACTGGCCAAATAAAGGAGATTTCTAAACACATGCTATCAAATCATTTTCTCATCACCGATCTGCAATGTTTATAGTTTAGTGGCTATTTACAGGGGATTTTAAAGTTGATCTGTAAAATTTTAAAACATATATGTTAATTAAAATCAAATTCAGCTCAGAGGCAACAATTTAAGATTCTTTGTGACTAAATCCCAGGGAAGTCCCGGATTAGCATAGATTCACGTTCCATGAAAATCAGAACATCTTCCAGATACCATCTTACTGTTCCTTCAAGATTAGAAAAGGAAACGTATTGGCATTATGTACTGCTCTAGGTATAAGAAGTGTGTCTTACAGAAGTAGCTCTGGCAGCACAAGGTTGCTACAAATCTCTGACAATACTATCATCTGACCCATGTGGGTTTGTAACTTCTAGAACAATCCTTCTGGTATGCATTCGCAAAGGTCACCTGAAAACATTACTGACACAGAATGTCTATGTGTTTCCAAATGAACTCAATTTTGGTCCTGACGTGGCAACACTGAGAATCAGCCCATTGAGAGATTTGCTTAATTTCCTATATTACTTATTCAGGCCAAATTTTTTATTGGAAAGCAGTCTGATTTTTGAATAAAGAATCTAGGAAGATTGAACAAGATTTTTCTGCTGTCACACAGATGAACTGTTTCTCTTTCCCAAAACAAGTTTCTGCTTTACATCTTTATCAGTGCACTTTTCCGGTATTGCCCTTGCTTATGAGAGAATTGGCACATGACTCAAATATTGACTAGACTTGTGGTCCTCTTGCCACCAGATGTAATTTGACTTGCCCAGTGGTAACTCTATGCATGTGGCCACTTGTGGGGAACTCGCATTGATATTACATCTCTTCCTTTTATTGGTTAGCAGAGATTACTTTGTCTCCTAAAGTATTTTCCTGCAAATTCTTAGTTTGGTATGAGAAATGGCAGACAAATATGTGTAGAACAAAAGGGAGCCACATATCTATTGTTTGAACTTCTTTTTAAAATGCAACATGTGGGCAAGTAAGTTGTTTCAAAAGTTGGTTGGAGCCTGTAATCCCAGCATTTTGGGAGGCCGAGACGGGTGGATCACGAGGTCAGGAGATCGAGACCATCCTGGGTAACATGGTGAAACCCCGTCTCTACTAAAAAATACAAAAAACTTGCTGGACGAGGTGGCAGGCGCCTGTAGTCCCAGCTACTCGGGAGGCTGAGGCAGGAGAATGGCGTGAACCCGGGAGGCGGAGCTTGCAGTGAGCTGAGATGGGCCTCTGCACTCCAGCCTGGGCAACAGAGTGAGACTCTGTCTCAAAAAAAAAAAAAAAAAAAAAGTTGGTTGGTTGGTTATGTGACCAGGTGTTAATGATAGTATCTTGAGTGCAATACATGTCACTCTCTGTCACTCAACATGACTAAAAGCTTGATATGCATATACACTTTGTGTGAGAGGTTTGAGTGAAACTAAAATGGAAAACCAGAGTTACAAGTCTGGGTAGGCATGAATGACGAAAGAGTCAAGTAAGGTATGATAAAGGAGACTAAAAGATTAACAGAAAGAATGGAGACCTTGAGAACATAAATTTTAAAGAATTGGCAAAAATCTTGGAGAATACAGAGCAGTTTTAAAAGATACTGAATTTTAATTTAACTCTGAGTATAAGAGAGCTGTTGATAATATTTGGTTATATAATTTAAACAATAAATAAATATTTTTTTTTATTTTTTTTTATAAATAGCTTTATTTCTGACTGAGTTTAGAAAACGAGACCAAAATGAGGCAGGAGGATTTTTCCAGTCTTTTATAATTTTATGTTATCCAAAAAGTTGAAATGTATACTAAATATAATGTGGGCATAAGTCAGGACTACTTCTGTGCAATTGACAAAAAGCAAACAAACATATACTAGCAGAAATATGAAAACAAATGCATTGCCCTCTTTATCTGGTAAATTAAAGAGCTTTCAGATCCAATGGTTCAAAGAATGTCATCAAGTTATTTATTCTTTTAAGTGCCATCTTGTCATCTTTTGGAAGGAAAACTTTTAGGAAATAGTGAATTCCTTGTCAATGTAATTGTGCATGACAAAATTGAATGATTCACATATTATAGAGATAATTTTAGGCTATGGATAGAGGTCATGTGTATACCCAATGAGATCAATGTCCTTGAAACCTCATAATTCCATGATGCTACTAATTCTTTTATCAAGAGTCTAGAGGTAGAGACTTTAAACTGTTAAAAAATATGCTTGGTAAGCATTTAAGCTAATGCATATGGGGCTTAATACCTAGGTGATGGGTTGATAGGTGCCGCAAACCACCATGGCACATATTTACCAATGTAAGAATCCTGCATGTTCTGCACATGTATCCTGGAACTTAAAATAAAATTGAATTTAAGAAAATCTTCCTTTCATGCTATCACCCCCACTCAACTGGTCTTTCTTTCTCTGGAGACCTTTGAATGCTCTGACATTAGCATCAAAATCATGGCTGTCCCTTCTCCTCATTGCTAAATGTGAAATGCTGTGGTGGTGTGAAATATAAAAGCAACAACATGGAAATGGTGCCCTCTCCAAACCCTTGGGACTGGTCTGGCTCTGGCCCACCCTAGGGACCCTAGGGACAGTGGGTCATTTTCTATAGCAGCTCAGGCCCAGCTTTAACATCAACCCCAAAGCCAAAAAAAATGCACCTTTCTTATGTGGAATTCAGAAAACAGCACCCCAAAATGAAGGCTTCAGAAATAGCACCAGAAGTAAAAGTTTTTCTCTGACCTTCTTCTGCCTTCCTGTCTCTCAGTCCCATTCTTCACCCAAGGCTAGCCAGAGAATCTAGAATCCCTCTTCTCCAGTGCAAGTTACAGAAATCAGAATGTTTTTTCCCCAAAGCCAGCCATACAAGCTAAAACTGTTACTCTAGTTTTCCCTTCACCTTTCTGTGTAAAAACTGGCCATAAAGCAGCTAACTGACCCAGCTTGTTTGACTGTAGGTCATTAAGATTCCCATTCCAGAGAGGGCCCTGCCCCATGCCCAGAAGAAAGGAATGCTGCCCAGAGAGGCCAAGAAGAGTCTAGACAGACAGGCTCTGCTGAGCTCCCCAACTCAGGCTATTAGCATGAGTTGAGACCTTTTTTGTGCAATCGTGTTTCTACACAGCTGTCCATACTTTGTTGAACCTAAGCATAAAAATGGAAAATCTCCTCTATATTTTTGAGCTTTCGTTCTGTGTGCTCTCATGTATACATGCATGTTAAATAAATTGGTATGCCCTCCCCCCATAGAAAAACAGATGTTTTAGTGACTGTAGTTAATAATAAAGTATTGCATGTTTCAAAATAGCTACAAGGGAGGATTTTAAAATGTTCTCACCACAAAGAAATGAAAATATTTGAGGCAATGGATATGCTATTGATCATCACGCAATGTATAGATGTATCAAAACATCACGTTTCACCCCATAAGTATATACAATTATTTGTCAATTAAACAATAAAGTAAAACTTTAGAGAAACAAAAAACAGAGACTTACAAAATCAGTTAAAAGAAATGATAAATAATTTATGCAATTATAATGGGAAATCAAGTTTTAAAAATCAAATTCCAATTTACATGCAGATTCTCAGGAATAATATCAGTATTTTAAGTGACAAGTAGTTACTTTTATTTTGTGGGAGGAGGGACAAGATTTTAATACCCCATCCACCCAGACCACCCAGACAGCTAGCCGGTCAGGCAGCCATCTGTTACTCATTTATAAATAAATATTGAGCAGCAAATATATACCAAGCCTTTTTCTAAGAGCATGAGATATTATCAGACATGGCCCCTGCCCTCATGCAACTCATATTTCTAGTGGGAAAGGCAGACACAAAGTAGGTTCAAAAATAAATACTTTACATTAGAGTGGGGAAAGAGTTATATAGGATGGTCGAAAAGTCTCTCCAAAGACCTGACATTCAACTTAAGGTGAAATTTGAGGTCTCAACCTTGAGCAAAGAAAAGCAAAAGGTATTCCAGTAGAGCAAGTATCAACAAAAGTCTTGAAGGGAGCAAAGAACTGGCCATATCAAAGATGTGAGGAAAATCTTTATCATTGAAGTCAGAGAGAAAAGAATGATATTAGATACAATTGTGACAGGAAGCCAGTGCCAGATTATGTACATTTGGAGTTTGGACTTTATTTTAAATACAATAAGAAACCATGACCAGGCGTGGTGGCTCACGCCTGTAATCCCAGCTGTTTGGGAGGCTGAGGCAAGTGGATCTCTGCAGGTCAGGAGTTCGGGAGCAGCCTGGCCAACATGATGAAACCCCCGTCTCTACTAAAAATGCAAAAATTAGCTGGGTGTGTTGGCAGCCGCCTGTAATCCCAGCTACTCAGGAGACTGAGGCAAGAGAATCTCTTGAACCTGGGAGGCAGAGGTTGCAGTGAGCTGAGATAGCTAGATAGCACCATTGTACTCCAGCCTGGGTGACAAGAGCAAAATTCCGTCTCAAAAAAGAAAAAAAAGAAAGGAAAAGAAAAAAAGAAACCATTAAACCGTTTTACATAGGAAAGAAACATGATGTTATTTATAAGAAACTTCAAAAGCAGATGAGTAGAAAATGTATTGAAAGTGAGAAAAAGTAGAACCAAGGGAAAATTAATGGATTTGAGATATAACGTAAGGTGAAAATGATACCATATGCTACTAAATTGAAAAACTATGTTTTAGGCAATGCTGAAACCATAAACCAGTTTGAAAACTCTGCATAATAATAAAGACATCATCGTCCCTCCAGTGGTAGCAGCCCTGCTATCATTTACTGTTTGTTAACAATAAGTTCCCACTAAATAATAGAGAAAAAGACTCATAGCAATTTCCCCAATAAAAAGCAATATTCTGTGTTCTTTGAGTCAATACAGGTTCTGCTAACTTCCTAAAATTTTCATTATTCTCGTAGGCAATGACTACCAAATTGTGTGGTGAAACAGTTAACAGTAACACTGTAAAAAATGAGAGAATAACCTGTATCTGAATAGTAGTTTGCCATCACATTTCTCCTTCATTTTCTTGAGATATTACACATTTGTGCAATAGGTCTTATAATTCATGTTTTACAGATAGAAGTAACTGAAGATCCCAAAGGTTAAATGACTTGCCAAAGGTTGCAAAACTAAAAAAGCAACAGTCCTGATCAAACCTAGGTCTTCTGACTTTTAACCATTAACTCATTCCACCATGTAACACTGCCTTCTCCATGCAAATTGGATCTGTCCTGCTTTATCTCATGCTTAAATATGGATTTGTATGAAGTGACTATATTCAAAATTTGCTTGTAATACCAAGCCAGCAGGAATAGTCACAGAAAGAAGAAGCAAATTTAGCCTCTTTAGTCAAGCCTTGGCCTTTCTGTTTAGACAGCAAATTAGCACTGATTGTGTTAGAGGTTTCCATGGTGTAGGCACTAGTCTCTCATGAACTGATCTTACATCATCAACATTTAAAGCTGAAAACCATTAGACAACAGCAACTCAGGTCACTTGTTACCATTAAGAATTTATGCAGCACTTTATATTTGGAAAGAGGTCAATGAAATGTAGACAGATTTGAGTGCTGCCTAAATGGACAAATCTGTGCTGGCGTCCCAACAGCACAGTCACTTCATAATACAGTTTTTATCCCTTTTGATTTACGACAGAATGTGGTAATGTGGTATTTATAACACAGTGCACAGTTTAATATGTACAAACCTTCCCTCATACTAAACCAAAAAATACCATATTTGTTTTAAGTTAACAGCTTTATCATTAACTATTCCTGGGCATCAGTAAACTTGTAAAAGATCCAATTTATTCCTTGGTCCCCAGGTATTAAGGAAAAAAAGAAAAGTCTTAGGCGTATCAGGCTTAGTCCGTATTGAAACCATTTAGTATAGTTTGATAGTTGTATTCTTTGAAGTCAAGGCACACACAGCTTTCAATTCTTTTATCTGACCTTCTGTTAATTCTGTGACTTTTACGTAGGTCATTTAACTTTTCTCTATCTTTAACAGCATTTTTTAGGGGTTAAAGAAAACATATGGGTATCATTTATGATCTTTGGCCACCTAGTCACTGATGTAACTCCCACTAATCCTAAACTGCTATTCTCAATCTTATACTTACTTTTTTAATCCTCCCTTGTGGGTATGAGGCAGACACTTGAACTATAATTTGTCAATCACCAAAGTCACCCTAGATATTGATTTAGGATCTAGTGATGCAAGAATTAGGGGACCCCACAGAAATGACAGAAGCCGTATCTCTTTTTCCAGGGGCAGAGGTAGGCAGTGTTTGCAACAATGTCTACTGTTGGGTACCCATCTTGTCATTTGGCATACCAGATGCCATGTGGGTATAGTGTACAGAAGGGAAAGTGGGACTGTCACTAAATGGATTCTCCCCCATGCTTTTGGGTTTTTCTTCTGGTTCTTTTTGGCCCCTTACAGTTCTACTCTGGGTTTTCCAATCCTTTTTCAAATAACCTTTTTCTTCTGGCTAAATTATCCCAATCATCCCTTGTTGCTTGCACCAATGAACCTTCGACTTAGAATAAAAGTAGGGAATTGGGTATCTGACAGTTTTAAGTATTAGCTTTGAAGGTTTTCAAGACCTTTCTTATCTATTACTTCCCTTAGTCATTGCAGTAATACAATGAAAAGATTAATAATTTATTGAAGAGACTGGTGGTCAGAGAGGTCACATGAAGTTCCCAGTTTTACATTTGAGAGCTACCAGAATTAATTATTTTATTTTCCTGAAAGTATATTTGTTATTTATTATTAAATCATAACTGTTCAGACATAGCATCTATGTGGGTTCTTGGGTATCCATTTTAATAAAGAACAACAATGCATATTTAAGTCATAAGATGTTGCATACAAGACAATTTAATTTATGTGGAGCAACCAGCCACCCTCAAATAGCACGCTTATTATGGCTATTATAACATTAAAGTTTGCATAAAGTAGACATTTTGACAAGATTCCATCAGTTTCCAATCTCCTATCATGCATTATTAAACAAAAATGTATGATTTTCTAATTTGCAACAAGCAGAGGAATATTATAATGTAAAAATTTCATATTTATTATAAAATATCTCAAGTTAAAAATTTACTGATTCCTATAGAATATAAATTTGTGACTTTAAATAAAAATCCAGAAGTACTCAAATATATCATTTCCTAGAAGTTCTCAACATCTCATTCAAGATGCATTACACTACAAATATGTTACTTATTTCTTTGAGAACTTAAAAATATTAATTGTAATGGTCAACAAATGCCTGACTTATGGAAAAATCATATTGTATGCTAAGATTTCAAATTGGTACAACAACTTTAGTTAATGACAGAAGCTCAAGTTGAACATGTGCAAACTCTGTAACTCAGAAATCCCCCTTCTATGCATGTACTTAGAGGAACAATTGTATCTGTCTACCCATGAGGAGCATACAAGAATATTAATTATGTCACGGCTTATAATGACAAAATATTAGAAATAAATCAATGTCAATCGACAGGAGAATGGAAAAGTTGTGGTATAGTTTTACAATGCATTATAAAACATTAGAAAGAATAAATGATAGTTGCACACAAAATGGATGGATCTCAAATACATAGTATTAAGTAGAAAAAAAGCAGCAAATCTGAAAACAAAGTCATACTTTATGATTTCATTCATCATAGTTCAAAACCAGACAAATCTAAATGATATTTTTAGGGTTGCATATAAATGTAGCAAACTGTAGAGAAAAGTGAGCTTTTAAAAACTACAAAATTCATGGTAGCTTTTGCTCCTGAAAAAGGCAAGAATGTGGTGAACCTTTAAAATGTATTGGTGGTATGATTAAATAAGTGATGATTTTATTTGTATTTTAGTAACTTAAACTGCAAGTACGACCAAATTCTTCAAATAACAGATTTTAAGAAAGAGTATATATGTGAATTACCTATTAATCATCCTAAGTATTCAATTTTTAAAAGAGTTCACAGATCTCAAATAGTTTATGCTCATAGAACAGCTTTATCACAGGCAAAGGTACAATATAGCAAGAGCAGGAGTCTGCATTCAGGGGGTCCTCATTTTTAATGCAGTCTACATGGCTACAGCATAGTCTTCTTTTTCCTACCTCCACTGGTCAAATTACACAGAACACATTGTGTCAAGGTCTCAAACTGCTACCTTGTAGCTACGTCACTATCAGAAAGTTCAACGTCCGTCTTCTTCCAGGGGGTTCTCTCATAGGGAACTGGTCTGTTCACACAGGTGTAGGCACATTCTAATTTTCTAACTGTGTGACATTTCTTAACCATTAAAACAACATCTACCTGCTTTTGGTGGCTCAAGCACATACCCACACACGCCTCTACCCCGCAACCCACTTCCCAGGAGAGGCTCTACCACACAAGTCGCAAACCAGAAATCCATATAAAATTACTAAGTAATGCTGATGGACTAATGCAAATTGAGCAACTAAGAAACCTGTGGTCGTAGAGCACCATTTATCATAATTAATAGATTTCATAGTACTGGCCAAGGGTCAATACTTCTGGGTATAAGTATGGGGTCAATCCAGAGCAGGTGAGAGTAATGCATGCTGTGCGGTATATATTATGACACATGTGCACCCCTGATATGGTAGTATTGACTACATGTCAAAAATATGAGTAACTATTAACTGGCCTATGTGTTTCCATATCCATCTAATCTTGATGGCTAAGCCACTTAACCCCTACCTCTAGGCTTAGTCCAGCTGCTGATTTTTGGAAATCCTCTGTTCCTAAGTAGAAGCAATATAGGGAGTATTTTCTTCAGCCAGCCTCAAATGTGCCTTCTCAGTGGTCTTTTTTTTAACAGCTTTGGTTTATTTTTATTTTTATTTTCAAACTTTTATTTTTATTTTATGTTTTTTTTCGAGGCGAAGTCTCGCTCTGTCACCCAGGCTGGAGTGCAGTGGCACAATCTCGGCTCACTGCAAGCTCCGCCTCCAGGGCTCACGCCATTCTCCCGCCTCAGCCTCCCAAGCAGCTGTGACTACAGGTGCCCGCCACCACGTCCAGCTAATTTTTTGCATTTTTAGTAGAGACGTAGTTTCACTGTGTTAGCCAGGATGGTCTCATTCTCCCGACCTCATGGTCCGCCTACCTCAGCCTCCCAAAGTGTTGGGATTACAGGCGTGAGCCACTGCACCTGGCCTAACAGCTTTGTTTTTAATAATGACTATGATAAGGAATACCACGTAGTAAGAACCTTTTACATTAAGCACCGGACTTAATATAAAACATACAAAAAATTATTATCTCATTCAATGTATACAACAAGAAAATTGGAAGAAATTGAGATTCCGGGCATTTGCATAATTTTCCCAAGGCTATAAAAAAAAAGCCTGTCAGTTAGACATGCTTTCAGCTGCAAGTATCAAAAACTTCATCGTAACGTGCTAAACAAATTGGGGGTTATTCTTCTCTCACAGCAATAGCTCTGGCCTAGGTTGTACAATGACATCAGCACTAGGTTCTCTATGATACGTTCAGCTTCTTAAGTTGCAAGAGAGCTGCCACAGTGACGTGAATTGTATTTGCATTTGAGGCAGGAAGGGGAAAGGGGCAACATCACTCAAAAAAAGAAAAAGAAAAAGTCCTTCTTATTAGGAAAGTGAAGTAAAATTTTCTACAGAAGCTCCCAACAAATTCTCCTTAGTTCTTATGTAGAAGTGTCATGCGGACACACTCAACTGCAGGAGCGAGGGAAAGAAGAAAGTATTTAGACTTGGATGTGGTGTAGGCCAACAAGAGTGTGTGTTAGCCAGTTAAGGGTAGTGCCTGAATACAAAAATTAATATTAAGCAGCCACTTCTCTCATGCTCTTTGAATTAAATTGGTGTTCCACAATCAGGTTGTATTTTTAGTTTATTGTTTTTAATCTTGCATTTGAGTCCTTACCTTGATTCCCTATGGAGAACACTAATTTATCTGAGAATGCTGTCCCACCATCACTTACTCCACTGACCATCCGTTCTTTGCTCCTCGAAGCAGAGTGTGCCCTTTTCTGGGCATCCATAATATTTTCTTATTTTGATCTGCTGGTTTGATCCATCCTTCCACTTGATACAATCATGGTCATTTGTTTTTCTCATTAGTCCATTTATTGCACCTGGAATATAACCTAGCTTTTTCTCTTAAGATTGTGCCTGGGATGGCCTCTCTTCAAGGATTGTCAATTATTCCAGCAACAACACATTATCATATTGGAATGATCTCAGAACACCACACCTATAGACAGATCTCTATTCTATGAAGAAAAGTAGAATGTATCATCTACCATTTGTTTGAAAAATAATCTCTTGCCCTGTGAAATCTGTTGATATATTTGTTATCCAGTATATAATTTTTTTACTTTAAATTTTAGAAAAATATAGTTTAATAGAAAGAACATTGAATTTATAAATTGCTTTGGGCAGTTTAGTCATTTTAATTATGTTGATTCTTCCTATCCATGAGCATGGAATGTTTTTCCATTTGTTTGTGTCATCTCTGTATATTTGAGCAGTGTTTTTTCAGTTCTCCTTGTAGAGATCTTTCACCTCCCTAGTTAGTTGTATTCATAGGTATTTTATTCTCTTTATGGCAATTTTGAATGAAAGTTCATTCCTGATTTGGCTCTTGGCTTGTCTGCTGTTGGTGTAGAGGAATGCTAGTGATATTTTCCACACTGATTTTGTATCCTGAGACTTTGCTGAAGTTGTTTATTTGCTTAAGAAGCTTTTGGGTTGAGACAATGGGGTTTTCTAGATACAGGATTGTGTCATCTGCAAACAGGGATAGGTTGACTTTCTCTCTTCCTATTTTAATGCTCTTTATTTCTTAATCTTGCCTGATTGCACCAGCCAGGACTTCCAGTGCACAGGAGATACAGGCAATGCCAAAACTCTGCATCAGGCAAGGCTTGCATTCCTCCCTCTTCTTTCATGGCCCACAGCCTCATCACCATGAGATGCCTTGGAATCTGTCTAAATTAACTCTATTACGCCTTTGGTTTCTGTTTACTTCAGTCCCCAAAGGAAGATAACCTCTTGTTATCTCTCATCACCTAGAATCCCACCCTTATAAAGTTTCATGCATCCCTAGTGTCATCTTTTCTTTTGCTCTTCACCAATTCCCAAAACTCTTCCATTATTCTGCCTAAAACAGGGGTACCAATCGCTTTATTCTGATCTTTTCTGAGCATTGTCTTCCCAGTTTTAATGGAAACTTGACCATTTTCTAAGCACACTGGTTTCCTGGAAATTCTCTCACGTGCTACTTCTCTGTCCATACATTTCAAGTTACCAAGCTTGGAAGTGCAGAAAGTATTTATCATTGTTACTTCCAGACCATTTCTCATCTCTGCTCTATTTACAAATAGAAATGGGAGAAAACAATTTTAAAACCGTGTTAGTAGTTTTGTGAAACTCTACTCTTCTTTTGTGCAATTATCTATAAAATGTATCTTTTTTATTCATTGTTTTATCTCCACATTCTCTCTTATATTTCACCTGTCAGTATTCTTGGTAACTTTAATAATTTCATAAACAGTCCTTCAAATACGGCCTCTTAGTTTTTTAACATTATCTGCTTTGATCATCTGATCTGATCTACCTCTACTTTAAACATACACTCCCATAATTAGATGCTAACCTCTTCTATTACCAGCAACTAAAACCCCTTCGCATAACATCAATGGTAATAACTTCTCTCTGACAATCTCTGATTTATCCAGTGCATCCTCTCTAGAACCTTAATTCAACAACTTTCTTTATATCTAAAAACTATGAACATTTTATCTAATCATTTTTCTGCTATAGCCTTCCACCTTTATATCTCATTAGTTGTGCTTTGTAGTTCATGGTCTATTATTACAACTATTGCTAAAACATATCCACATATCCCCACATTTCTTGCACTTTCTCCTTTGTTCATGTCTCCTGGATAAACCCCAACCCTGGATTACTACAACTCTTTTACTGTTCTTTGAACGAAAGCAAATAAATGTGGTTTGGAAGCATATAACCCCAAAGACAAAGACATATTCATTGGTCTCAGACCATTAAATATAGCTATTAGTTGACATTTCTGTTATATTGTGTTGTCCCTATTATCATTATTCAATCTCTCTTATTAAAAACTATTTTATACTTTCTCCAATACCTGTCCCAACAAATCCACTCTTGGAAAATAATCTTAATTCCTATTTCACTAATAGGATAAGCACGATCAGAAGATATATCATCTATAATTTCTTCTATACCCCTATCAACCTACCTGCATCTGTACTCCAGCTTATTTCCTGTAACCACAGGTGAACCATCACACTACTATTTAACATCAACTTTTGCATATGTGTATATTTTTTAACTCATTCCTCCTGTTTGCTAAAAATTATCTCTTCAAAAATTTTGCCCTCTTTATCATTAATTATTTCCTTCCTACTAGATCATTTCAACAGCATATAAACATGTGATAGCATCTTCCATAACGAAAAGGTAATTTAATCCCAATCACACTGTCTCATCTAGTCTCCTTTTCAAAGTCCTTCTTAAAAATAAAACTCCCAGCAATGCACATCTATGTTATTTAAGTTCCTCTTTTGCTCTTCAGCCAATACCAATCATTCCTTCTTCCATCCCTTCCTAGAAAACTGCTGTTTCAAGGTCATAAATCATGAATTGTTCAGGCAGTGGTTTATTAGGAGCCCTCATCTTGCTTTACCTAAAACATTTAACACAATTGTTCATCATCTACCACATGAAGCAATTTGTTCACTTGGCTTCCAGAATATACTCTTTCCTGGTTCTACTCCTACTTACAGGCTGTTCTTCATCTGCCCCATCTGCTGCATCCTCATCTTCTTGGAATCCCTCAGGGATGTGTCCTTGGACCTCTTCTCTTTTATTTTTCGTGCTCATTCTGTTGCAATCTCATCAAGTCTCATGGCTTTGATACTGTCTATATACTGAAGACTCTCAAAAGTATATCTCCATCCCAGACCAAGATCATGAGCTCCAGATTTGTTTACCCAACTATTCCTTCAGCATTCTCACTTGGATTTTAGATAGCTTAACGTGTCCCAATTTGAATTTTTAATTTACTTCTTCAAATGTGAATTTCTAATTTACTTCTTCAAATGCGATCCTCCCTTGTGTTCTGCAGCTCAGTGAGTGGCAATCTTTACCTTCAGTTGCTTAGGTTAAAAATTGTAAGTCATTTTGACACCTCTTTCTCTTCATTCCACATCTAACTTGTCAGCAAATTCCTTTGACTTGGATTTCAAAATATGTAAAATATCCAATCTTATCTCTTAACTTTTGCTATTATCACCATAACTGGTGTTACCAGGATTATTGCAATAGTGTTCTAACTCAGAGGTCTACAGATTATTGCCTGAGGGCTAACTTATTTGTTCATATCTTTTGTACCTTTTGATGTGGATTATTTATCTTTTACTTATTGATATGTAGGCAATAGTCATATATCCTAAATACTACTCATTTGTCTGCTGTATATTTTGCAGTTGTCATCTTCTAATCTTTAGCTTACTTTTTACCATGATTTATAGTATTATTAGTGTATAATTTTTCACACATTTTACCAGCTAACTAAACTTTAAATTCCCTGAGGACATTGGTCCTTGCCTGCTACAACTTTAGTAACCTACTATGGCTAACTCATCATGAGTGTTTAATCAACATTTGTTGGTGGATTCATCCAAAATATTGCATTTCACTTGAGTGAAATTTTCAGTACACAGCACACAGGTAACAAAGTTATAATATTCAGCAGTCTACACTAGCACTGACCTGCACCCTATCAGCAGCCAGAAATGAGCTTTGGAGGATAAGCTGGTTTCTCATGTTTCACTGTGTCAGAACTCAGGTACACAGGGCAAGAAGTAGGAGGCAGCGTATAAATGCACAGAGGATTCCAGACAGAATCTTAAAGTAGTAAATGCACTTTCAAAAATGAAAAGGTTCGCTTCAAGGTCCCGGTTCTTTACGCTGTTAGAAATATTATTCGGGAAAAGTCTTTTAAAGAAGCTCTGTTCACATAGTGTGCAATTTCATACACACAGGACAGGCAAGCTACTAGGGACTAGTTTTGTATTCTATAATTCATTTGCCACCTTCAACCGTTAGCTTGCATGTATGTTTATGTAAGACTCTATTTTACATTTACTACCAGATCAAATAATATATATGCGGCACCAAGAGAATGTATTCCTACTGCCCCTGCAATAATATCATTCACTAAAACTTTAAAATATAGAAGAGATCCCTTTCTAGCCATACACTTACTCTGTCTCCTTTTTTCCTCTCACTGTCTCTCTCTTCTCTCAAAAGAAATAACTATCTTGGAATTTTACGGAGTTCATAAGCCTGCAAATAAGTTATCCTGATATAACAAAAGTCAGGAGGGACAACATCTGAGCAAGATAAATCTGAGGGAAGAGAAAAGGAAAACATATTCAATGCTACAAAAACTATGAATTAACTAACATGAGACTCACACTTGATTTGTATGTATAGGTTTTGCCTGGTTATTGCATCTGTGTGTCTGACTAGAGCATGCTTTTAATGATTTCTCAACATCTTAAGTCTGCTGGAAAACTACTATCTTATATAGAAAGAGTGAGCATAACATAAGTGACTAGTCTGACAGTAACAGACCTAAAAGGAATAGATGAACATTAGGAAGGGAAGTACTTGAAGACAGAGACTGAAAGAGAAACAGGTGTATAGAGAGGAGTTAAAGCAGCAGCCAGTTCTGAAATGAAAGCTAAGATGACATAATATTTTCATATAAATGATTTACATACTCAACACATTATTGCTATTTATTTATTACACTGTGAAATATCAGCTAATGTTCTTAAACTCGTATGGTTAGAAGGATTGCCTGGAGAACTTTTAAAACATGATTCTCCAGATCTATTCCTCTGTCTCTGAACCTCCACCCCACTTTATGGTTCAGGATGGCAACTGGTCTTTTATGTATATATTTATTTACTTTTAAAGTATCTTGGCTGTTTATTTATATACAAATGCATTATACAAATGCACCATATATGTATGTATTAGGTTCAGGAGGTGATCTTGATTTCCAAAGAGGTTTGGGAACCTCAGACTAATTTTGTGGTAGGAAGATGTCTCTGTTTTTTTTCTCTGCCTCCTTAGCTTTTCCTTCAAAATTAGAAGAAATACTAGTCACATTGAATGAGGTTTCAGGCCTGCCATTAAAACATAAGATTCACTGGATAAACTCTCTCTTCTGCTAGACTGGTAAAAGGACTAGGATCTGAAGTTCTAACAAGCAGATGTGGCCAACATACTTCTTTCTCTGTTCCATTTAATCAAGATTTATTTGATCCCTTCAATGATTTGTTTCTTGAAACCAACTTGAGGTAAGGTTTGGACTTATATGGAGAAATGTTCCTAAGAATTTCTCTCAAAGTAGTTAATTTATAGCTTTTTCAAGTGTCAATTGTGACTCTGTAAAATAGAGATAATAACACCTATCTTCCTTTTGGTTTTGAAAGAGTATAAATAAATAATGTATATGTATGCCTAGAATTTAAATGTGTTAATGTGTTAATGTATTTAGATATGCTAATATGTTCATATATGCTAATGTTTATATAACAAATATGGAAAATAGCATATAATATTATTCTTGTAGTTTGTCAAAGATAGAATTGTGTTTCAACTACAAAACTAGACTTATAAGGTGCCCAGTAGTTTTTGATCATTTTTCTAAAACAAATCGCACTGCATGGTACATGGTCTCTGGTTGCTGATCCAGCCCAATATTTCCAGACACCTAATATATTAATCATTGATACTATTTTAAAAAATTCATTAAATTCTTTATTCCATCTGCATATACAAAGAAAAGGGAAATCAGACCAGTTCATGCTGTTGAAAAGTATTCTGAGATATGCAGCCTTGGTTATCAAAATAACATAATCTTATAGTCAGAGATTCAGATTACTGAACCATGCTAAAGTAAAAGGGAAAAAAATTAAATATATATTTCAAAAACAATTTTATAAGAGACTTCAACTATCTTACCTGCATTTGCTAATAGTCTTTGAATAATTATTTAACCTTGTTAGGTGAAATTTTCTTCAGATTTAAAACATCACAATGATTATCTCTACCATATTTGAGTGTTGTAAGGATTAAATGTCATCATTTACATAGAAAATACTGTATCATTTCTGGCATATTTTAAGTGCTATACACACGTTATCTATTTTTATTTACCATTATACTAATTTAACATCATAATAACAGAATTCAAACTCCAATAAGTCCTCTGTGTATTCTAACCTACTCCCTCAACTATTATTTTACAATTTCATTCACACATTGTTATAGACTTATATCCCCAATTCATATGCTGAGATCCTAATCCTTAGTGTGATAGTATCAGGAGGTGAGGCCTTTGGCAGGTGATAAGATCATGATGATGGAGCCCCCATGAATGGACCCTGGAGAATTCCCTCACTCCTTCTGTCACTTGAGGGTACAGGAAGTAGTTGACCATCTTTGACCGGAAAACAGGACTTCACCAGAGCACAATAGTGCTGATATCCTGGAATAGGGCTTCTAGCCTACAAAACAGTAAGGAACAAATTTCTGTTATTTATAAGCTACCCTGTCTGTGTTAGTTTGTTATAGCAGCCCAAACAAACCAAGACATAAAAATAAAAACTTGTTTCAAAATATGCATTTTAATTATTACAAAAATTATGGAAGGTTGAGAGTTTTTATGCTCAATCCATCATTTTAGTATAAAACATAGCATAGTAATAGAAATATTTATATATTTGTTATAAATAAATTAAATGAGACAATAAGCTGATTCTATCTACTAAAATATATTTATAAAATGTGTTAATTAATTCTTCATTGATTTCTCAAAAACAAAAAAAAGATACTGTCACTGGCTATAGGAGCAAATTTAACATGACATTAAAGGAAATTTTCACACCAAACTGAAATTCAAACACTGGCTCCGGAAATTTTAATCGATGATAAGGAGCACAAACATATAAAATATCTAGATATTTTTCAAAATATCGTTTATTTATTTATCTGTCCATCTATATAACATGTCTCTTTGACAAGAGACATTTTGAAAAATTGCATTTTACAAAACATGAGATGCAAAATGACACTACTAACAAATCATTAGGCTTTCAACTACTTCCACTGTAAAAACATATCCAGAATTTTGCCTAACATCAAATTTAAGAAAAGGATCTTGCTTTTGAGAAAGTGTTAAATAAGTCATGATGGGCCAAAGCTTAGAGTTCAACAACTAGGAAAACTTGGATTAAAAATATTAATTATATTTTTAAGATACCCATGTGCTCTTGAAGCAACGAAAAAATAGATTAACAAGAATTTTTTTTTTTTTTTTTTT
>NW_012101543.1:746060-764444 GCF_000951045.1 Mandrillus leucophaeus | reverse complement strand
AAAAAATCTGTGGGATGAAAGAGTAGCCAACAGAACTTTACCCATCATGAGTTGTTGGTGAAACACATTGGAAACTTATGAGGATTCAAAGACGTGACTTGTTTTTCTGTTAGATATTTTCTAAACTCTGTTCTCCACCAGAGGCTAGGGTGTCAGAGTAATAGCTTCTAAGCGGCAAAGTAAAATGTCCTATAGTTTTATAAATTATAGCAATCAAAAATTGTTAAAATTCATTACTTTTTTCAAACATTAATGTATTTTTAAGTCCATATAGTTGAGGAACTGGGCTGAAACATCTGAATATCCAAGTTGAAATATCCTAATGTTTCGGGGCTGAGATAATGGAGAACTAACATACATTCAAACTGACAATGTGAAGAATCATGTACTAGATAGGTACTGAACAAGGAAGTGTGAATCTTAATACACCTAAGCTCCTACCATTTGTTTGAATTCAAATGATAAATCTCTTACTAGTTTTCAAAAAGAATAGAAATAAAAACGTTTTTGGTGAAAACTAACATTATCTCAACACTGTCCATCACACAGCCAACAATTACTAGTCAACGTGGCAAGAAAATATGGCTTATAATTAATGTAAAAAAACAGAAAACAGATGGATATTCACAGTTTTTTGATATTTTGGATTTCACAGAAAATAATTATCATTAATATGTCACAGAAAACAAAAAAGAATTGATAGATCAAATACATGAAAAGATTAATATCACCAAAGAACTGGAATGTGTAAAACAGAATCAAATGAACATTCTAGAACTAAAAAATGCAAACTCTGATGTCAAAAAATTCAAAGTTTAGTTAATTTATAGTTTAGATAATATAGAACAGTGTTATTAAACTCAAACATACATTTAAAATAATTACTGATTAGTTAAAATTTACTATTGACATTTGGCCCACTGTTTTTTAAATGTTTTATAGTTCCTTCATTTTTTTCTTCCTCTCTTGTTGTTTTTCTTCATAATTTGTTGATTTTTTTGTAGTGGCATGTTTTGATTCCTTTCTCTTTATCCTTTGGGTTTCTACTTACGTCTTTTTTTTCTTTGTGGTTACTACAGGGCTTACATTAAATATCTTATTGTTATAGATTTAATTTTAAGGTAATAATAATGTTAATTGCATACAAAACTCCACATTTTTACTTTTCCCTGCCACCACATTCTATGCTATTGATGTCCCAATAGCCAAAACATTCCTAAGCTAAAACAACAAAGCCAGAGGCATCACACTACCCAACTTCAAACTAAACACCAAAGTTACAGAAACCCTAAGAGCATGGCACTCTTAAAATATATATAAATATATATTATATATTATATATTATATATTGATATATATTTATATAATAGTATACTATATATTATTATATTATATATTATATATAATTATATAATAATTATATATTTATTATATGTTATAAATATATATAAATATATTAATATGTGTTAATATATAATGTATGTTATATAGATAGAGAGAGAGAGAGGCCAATGGAACAGGATACAAAACTCAGAAATACAGCCTGATTCTCCTCTGATTCTCAAAAAGACCAACAAAACAAGCAATGGGGAAAAGACTCCTTATTTGATAAATGGTGCTGGGATAACTGGCTAGCCATATGCAGATGAGTGAAGCTGGACCCCTACCGTTCACCACATACAGAAATCAACTCAAAATGGATCAAATGTTTAAATGGAAGACTTCAAACTATAAAAATCATAGAAGACAGCCTAGGAAATACTTTTCTTATCACTGACCTTTGTAAAGAATTTTTGGCTAAGTTCCCAAAAGCAATTGCAACAACAAAAATTGACAAGTGGAGCCTAAGATTAAACTAAAGAGCTTCCACACAGCCAAAGAAACTATCGAAGCAGTAAATAGAAACCTGTGGAATGGGATAAGAGATTCACAAACTATGCATCTAAGACCTAATATCCAGAATTCATAGATAACTTAAACAAATCTACATACAAAAACAACTCCATTAAAAAAAATGGACACAGGGCATGAGCAGTCACTTTTCAAAAGAAGAGATATAAGCAGCCAAAAAATTATGAAAAAATGTTCATCTTTTGTAATTATTAGAGAAATGCAAATCAAAATCACAATGAGATACCATCTCACACCAGTCAGAATGACTATTACCAAAAAGTCAAAAAACAACAGATGATATTAAGGCTCTGGAGAAAAGGGAATGCTTAGACATTGTCGATGGGAGGGTAATTTAGTTCAGCCAGTGTGAAAAGCAGTTTGGAGATTTCTCAAAGAACTTAGAGCAGAACTACAATTTGACCCAGCAGTACCATTACTGGGTATCTATTCAAAGGAAAATAAATCATTCAACCAAAAAGACGCATGCACCTGTATGTTCATCACTGCACTGTTCACAATAGCAAAGACATGGAATCAACCGAGGAGCCCATCAATGTTAGATTGGATTTTAAATGTGGTATATAGACACCAAGGAATATTACGCAGCAATAAAAAAGAATCTTGTCCTTTGCAGCAACATAGGTACAATTGGAGGCCATAATCCTATGCAAATGAATGCAGGAACAGAAAACCAAATGCCATATGTTCTCACTTATAAGTGGAAACTAAACATGAGCTTACATGGATATAGACATGGCAACAATAGACACTGCATGCTACTAGAGTGGAGAGGGAGGCAGGGGTTTGGGTGGAAAAACTACCTATCAGATACTATGCTCACTACCTGAGTGATGGGATATGTACCCAAAACCTCAGTGTCACACAATATTCCCACTTAAAAAATTGTACATGTACCCTCTGTATCTAAAACTGAAGTTGAAATTTAAAAAACAATAGCAAAAATAAATTATTGTCATACTGATAAGGTAGAATTTACATCTGTCTTATTACCTTGTAATTAATTTCCGTATGTCTAATATCCTTCTTTGTCTTCTGTTCCTCCATTATTGCCTTCTTTTGTGTACATGCTATCTAGTGTAGCATTTTAATTCTCTTATTAAGACAATAGTTTCCATTACTATAATAAAATAAAATAGAGTGAAAATAAAAATAATGGGGAAAACAGAAGATAACTCAAGGAATATCTGAATAAAGCCAAAAGTTAGCCTTTATGTAACTGAAGTACAATAAAGAGAAGATAGAAAGATGAGATAGTAGTAGTTTTGAAAAAAATGTGGTAGGGAATTTTCCAAAACTGCTGAAAGGTATCAACCAACATAATTCAGTTCTCATTTAGCACTTTCTAAAAGATGTTTTATAATATGAAATTGTAAATGATGTATATGTTTTGAAAAGTTGAAAGATAAAGATATTCATGATAAGGTCAAAATATATATATGTTAATGTACCATATATTACCTCTAGTAAAGGAGTCATTCTCAAAGAGGTAAGCAGCAAAAGTCTTTTAACTGAGGCAGCACAAATACGAGGAGCCTCATTAAAGCAATAAGCACCTGAGAAAATGAAAGAATACAAAAATAAAAGCAAGATCTGAAAAACAGATATTTTCAGGCAGAGAGCAGAACATTCAATAATATAATAAGAAAAGGCACTATAATAGAAAAAGGAGAAAGCATAAACACCTCTGGTACACAGATAAAAATAATAATTGTTTTTGGAAACCGAGAGATGAGTTCCAATTTCCATAACTTAATAAAAAAACACTTTACATGCAAAAGAACCCTAGAAAAGATTAGAGACTGAGTGATCTAAAGTAATGCTTTAGAAGAGCCCTCTTTTTTGTCAAAATTTCACATTATTCAATATAATCATATGTACAAAAGTAATCTAGCAACAAATTAATTTTTAGTTGCCTGAATATAACAGAGAAGGACATGTGCCAATAAACTCAGCAGGTAGTTAATAGCTGGTTATTCCCAAGAACTGATTATCATCTTTACATCTGAAAAAAAAAATCAGGGTTCTGCCTTTGGGAATGTCTCTATCATATTTATATGGCTGATGCACCTCAC
Organism: Mandrillus leucophaeus; assembly: GCF_000951045.1. NCBI lineage: Eukaryota > Metazoa > Chordata > Mammalia > Primates > Cercopithecidae > Mandrillus > Mandrillus leucophaeus. The sequence continues at coordinate 760,458 of NW_012101543.1, read as the reverse complement.
TAGTTAATGGACATCAATATCCTGACACCAAAATAGAAATACTGGAAAGAGATTAAAATGAGCTCAAACAAAACATCTCACTCTAAGATAAATACTATAAAAATATAGTAGATTGTAGTTTCTTGGGCATAAATTGTCATGTGTACACACCTCATTAAAAAGGAGTTTAATATTTAAAGAAACTATTCTTGTTACTCCAGTAATGTATTCATTCTCCCCACCTCTAGTAGCAGCACAGCTTAGCTGATAAGTTAAATGCTAAAATAGAAGAAAAAAAGATTCTGCAATGGTAGAGCCAAGACCTATTAGGGGTAGCTTAATGATCACAATTAAAGTACATAATTTTCCTCGAAAGAAATCCAAATCCAAATCCCACTAGCAATTCTACCTTCTTGTCTTGAAAGATAAATGAACTAGATTCCAAATACCTCATTTTATAAAGGTGCTTTACAGAGGACTATGAACACATAGCATTGTCTTAGGAAGCATGGATGTAAAATACAAAATTTAGTTTGTAAAACTGTATTTTCAAAATACTTTTGAATGTTACAATTGCATTTTGTACAATTGTCTTCTCTTTCTATGGATTTATACTGTGATCTCAGTTTAAAATACAGAATTTTATAGTTCCGTTAATCAGTAGTTACTAAAAAATAAAAAATCTAGTTTCAGTGAACCAATCCCTGCCAAAGCCTCATGGATCTTCTCTTCCATCTGTGCTTAATTAGCTCATCTGGCTATCAAAATGCTGTCTACATGACTGTCACTCATTGCCATAAAAAAGGTTCCAGATCCATGATGAGTGTGGTTCCCAGTACCCTGGGAAGTACAAAAACTGTATCATCCTGGAAAAGTTATGTTAAGACTGTATTTTGCTCAAACTAAATGAAATAGTTGAACTTGATCTTTTAGAGACTTTTCAGCCTTTGGCTCCTACATTGTCATGCCCTCATCAGTATTTTCAGATTCCAAACTGATAAGTAAGAATGTCAAGTATGATGAACTGAGTGTTTGACAGTATTCAACCACTGAAATTCTATTAGGAATTACTGGGACAAAGTTATCCCCGGTCAAGCTATTTTCAACATATTAGCTTTGTACCCCACCGTGCTCAGCAGCTTTCTGTGCGTGTGGTAAAGATGCTTTTATGTTCTCAGTCAAATTCAAATTCAACCAGCACTGACCAAGCAAAATCTGTGTGCCAGATACTATGCTGAGTTCTGTCACATAAATTATTTAACTTAATTATTACAAAAATTCCTAAATTGTGTTGGGTCAGCATCATCATTTTACAGTTGCAAAAACCGATATGACTAGAGGCTAAGAAAGGGAAGAATAAAATTTTGAACCCCAATCTTCTGGTCCCTATACTTAAAGAGATGCTGTGTGTGTATGTGTTTGTGTGTGTGTATGTGTATGTATAGTATTTATGTATGTACCATTATTAGAATATTAGCTATTGACCAGACATTGTACTATATGAGATGTGTGTGTGTGTGTGTGTGTGTGTGTATGTGTTGCAAGGTAGAGATTATGTAATAGATAAGACACAGAGATTTAACAACTTGTCCAAAGTGACAGAGCTCTTATATGGTAGAGCAAGATTCAAACTCAAACAGGTTTGATTTTAGTGTCCACGGTCTCAGCCACTTCATTATACTGCCTGCACACAGTATGCTTATTTCCATTCCAATTTTCATTAACTTTCATCACTACTGGACCACAGCTCAGAACAATTTTGAGGTTATTTGAATCCTACACAAGGATATGTGGGATAGACAAATATTTTTAATTATCTTCTAAAGTCACCCAGCTTCTGTCAGATTAACAAGATGACAATGTGGAGAAAATGTTCCTTGCTTGATCTGTGCTTTGTTTTCTAGATAAAATTAAGAGATTTGCAGATGCTAATTTGTCTAGTCTGTTTAGGGAAAAGCAGGGCCTGTTGCTGTAACCTCTGTGGTAGGGACTGTGAAGATCTTACGAACATTCTGCTCTTGGCCTGTGTTCCATTTGCATTGAGTGTGTATGTGGAACAGGCAGGGAGGACACACACAGGGCTGTCCTACACCACATCTGACCTTTCAACCACCATCCAGAAAAAATGACCTGCAGAATAACACTGTGTTTAAATGTGAATTCCATTCAGCACAATCACTTGGATGACTGGCCATGCATTACTGCGTGGTTTTACACTCATAGATATACTCTCAGTTGCAGCTGTAATCTACCTCTAAATACCACATTTTTCCTCCAAAAAATTTTTTTCTTTTGAAAACTTAGCTTCAGTTCTCCAGAACAAAATTTGTCAATCTCCTTTGTGTTTTCAGTAGCAACAATGAAAAAAAAAAAAAAAAGACAATTTCTTAAATGGAGAATTGACAAGTGACAGTGATTAATGACATTTTTGTTTATTGGTTTGGCTGTAAGCCAAGTATGAAACAGTGCTTCCTTAGACCCCTTGTTGCTAAAATTGCAGTTAAAAACAGGTGCAAAAACATTACACATAATGTAGTAAAAGAGGGCTTACATCCAAGAAAACCTACCCATATTAGTTTATATATTTTGTACTTTGCTAAAGGAGAAATGTAAATCAAATTTGTTCCAACACAGTTGGAAGCTCTACTTTCTTTTTTGGTCTATATATTCTTTAAAAAGCCAGTCAAGATAAATGTAAAACACTTATACTAGTTTCTATTTTATAATTATTTTTAATCTTTTGATGGTTCTTTACTTTTTAATTACTTTTTAAGCTACTTTTATCTTCGTAGCAAATATACTAATTATCAAATCAAAGAGTATTTATCGGCCAGGTGCAGTGACTCACACGTGTAATCCCAGCACTTTGGGAGGCCAAAGCAGAAGAATCATGAGGTCAGGAGTTCGAGACCAGCCTGGCCTATATGGTGAAATCCCGTCACTACTAAAAATACAAAAAAATTAGTTGGGCATGGTGGCACACGCCTGTAGTCCCAGCTACTCAGGAGGCTGAGGCAGGAGAATTGCTTGAACCCAGCAGGCGGAGGTTGCAGTGAGCCGAAATCGCCCCACTGCACTCCAACCTGGGCGACAGAGCAAGATTCAGTCTCAAAAATAATAATAATAATAATAATAAAAGAGTATTTATAAAACCGTGGCTTCACTTTCCTCTTTTTATATTCTACGGGACATAGTCTCTGTCCTTGCAAAGCTTCCATTCTGATTAGGAAAACAAAACTTTCAGCATGGGCTGCTGTCTTCCTTAACTAGACAGTAGCTCCTACAGCCCCATTAACATCCCATATGCTTCAGTTACACTAGTTATTTCTCTTTCCACCATCTCATTCCTTAGATTCCATATTTGAATTATTAATGCATCAAAGGTTCACATTAAATTTATTGACTGTGAAGTCCTCATTGGAGAGAAAGAAAAGTCAACTCAGGCTCTCACAGTCTACAGGCGCAGATGAAGGAGGTAGAAGACAAGGAAAACACAGTGAGTGACTCATTTTCACTGAGGGAAAAATAAAATGGAAAACTTCAGACGAAAAGAAAGCCCATAATATGCAAGTACTCAAACAGGTACATTGAATTAATAAAAAAAAAAAAATTGTAAGCCAAAATAGGCTTATAAAGAAAAATATCATAATTTTTCAAATGTGTATCTATTTTATTTAATATCAGACATCTTGGGGCCACCTCTAGTGTTCCTCAACATTTTCTAAGAATCATTCAAGTACTCTAAACTATTATGCGAATTTCTCCTGACATACTCTCTGGATTTGAATATTATTAAAGTATTTATTTCTATCAATTAAATGAATATATCTCCTATGAAACCAGTACCTAGACTCAGGTTTGCAACCCCCTACTGTACACTAATATTGTGAGAAAGAAATAAAGTTGTAATAGCAATAACTTTAATATGTTAAAATTTTGCTATGACTTTTACAGTTCTTTACCCTTAAGGCGTTTTTAAACCACAAAAGTTGAACAGAGAATTTGAAGCAACACCAGAATCCTCACCAACTGTTTAAAATGTAGTTCAGTCAAACATATCCAAACCATCAATCCCGGTTTCATTGTCAAAATTACCCTATAATCAGACAAACTAGCTAAGTAGTTTCCAGCCTCAAGAAATTCAATCCATTAGGAGCATCTGAAAGTGAGTGGGGGCATTTTAAGCTGTCTAGCAAAATGATGGATTGTTCCAACAAAATTTCCAGTGGCATCCCCTACGGAAAATAACTGCCCAAATCCAGCTCTTTCTCCATAAAAATACAATAAAATAACCCTAAAACCTAGAAAAGAAATGTCCTACATGAGCAAATGTCAACCCTAGTTTTGTGGGCACCCCAGGGTATCCCCAGTTATCTCAAATGGATTAATGACATGTTGCAAAAACTCCTCAAAGTGAAGGTTTAGGACCTATTTAAAATGAAAATTCTGTGCTGCATTTTATGGTGAGAAGGTCTTGAGATCAAGCTAGGTAAGGTACCAAAACTTCTAGTTCAAGAGCCTGTGTTAGGGAGCTTATTACTTTACAGCTTCCTGCAAAAAGTAGGCTATTGTAGGGGCAGGCGCCCTGGCTCACACCTGTAATCCCAGCACTTTGGGAAGCTGAGGCAGGCGGATCACGGGGTCAGATGAAACCCCATCTCTACTAAAAACACACACAAAAAATTAGCCGGGCGTGGTGGCGGGCACCAGTACTCCCAGCTACTTGGGAGGCTGAGGCAGGAGAATAGCGTGAACCCGGGAGGCAGAGCTTGCAGTGAACGGAGATCGCGCCACTGCACTTCAGCCTGGGTGACAGAGCAAGACTCCGTCTCAAAAAAAAAAAAAAAAAAAAAAGGAGGATATTGCAAATCATCTATAGCTTTGCACGATCAAATGAATGGACTAGTTGAGTGGGTAAATATTTTGAACAATGCAAAGTGCTGTAAGAATGTCAATTAACCAGGTGTTTTCTTGTTCTTGTGTAGTTTTGTAGTAAATTGAGGAGAAACTAGTAACTATTTCAAAAATTTGAATGGAATAAGAACCTTTAGAATACAGAAACCAAACCTATTGCAGGTTTTTCTAACTTGTTTCGTGAGTTAGCCTCTCAGTACAATAATTTTTAGTAAATTTATAACATTTTCTATCAATCGGTGAATTAAAGAGACAAAAATAATGTCGGTGTAAGAAGTTCTGAAAGTTTGATTATTTATTTTATTTTTTAAGATTTTAAAGTGTATTGTATATATTATCATGGGGACTTAATCATAAAATGTTTCCATTTACTCACTGATTCATTGATTCATTCATCCACCACTAAAAAGGCTTCTGTTATCCAAATTTATGGACAAAACAGTTTGCCCTGTACTAGATAATTTAGGAGAAAACAAAGACATATAAGACAAAAGACCTTAAAAGACCTACTCTCTAAGAGTTTACAACTTTCAGGTCTTCTTTGACAAAATAAATAATAAAACATTCCACAAAGATGTTGATTTGACAGCAAATAAATTATTGCTGAGGTATTATACTAGGTCACTACTATAGCTTAATATAAATCTAGAAATGCCATCTAGAGAGAGTAAAATAAATGTCAAATTTATTGTGTTCCACACTGTCCTAAGTGCTCTTATGAAACCACAAATTAGCCTGAAATAGCCTAATCATTTCCCTATTCACCAAAAAGGGGTGACACCAAGTTTGCATTCTCTCAGATAAATGTTCATGATTTGCCATTTTTGCTCTGATCCTAGATTTCAAATAGGCATTCCAATCTAAAGTAATGACAAAAAAAGCAAAACTGCAACATTAGCATGATTGACACTTTTATGGTATCTTCAGCAGACATATTCAGTAAAATACTTTTCTGTATGTCTTCTTTTACTTGTCTACTATTATTCTGTCAGTCTTCAGTTGGATACAAATTTAAAAATATGATTATCACAAAAGTCTGTCCCCTCCTCTCACATATCTGTGTGTGTGTGTATATATATGTGTGTGTGTGTGTGTGTGTGTATGGGCATATATAGATACATGCACACACATACACATATATGTGTGTATATATATAAAATAAGTATAGGTATATAGATGTATGTATATATGCATTTATTTACTGACACACACCATTTAGGTGCATATTTAGATAGATAGATATAAAAAGGGAGAGAATAAGAAAGGAAGAACAGAAAAAAAGAAAAGGAAGAAAGAAGAGAGGAGGGAGGGAGAGAGTAAAGATATCTTTACCACGTTCAAATGTGTAGACCCAACATTGTATAACTTTATTTTAGGTAATTTCATTCCTAAGAAAAGACAGCCATGTTCCTTTTTAAAGTTCTTAAACCATGGATACCATTTTTCAGGGACTAATGTTCCAAACTGAATTACTTAGGCCTTTGGATGTTCCTCTTTTTTTCCTGCCGTCTGTCTCTGGATAACTTCACAGATCAGTACATCAATCAAAAAACTAGAAAAAAATGTTAGAGATGAAATTAAAATCTTTAAATTCATTTTGTGCATATCTCCGGGCAGGAGCTTTGGTTAGTGAAAAATTAAAAATGACTACTGCCTCATTTCATTTGGGTTTGTTTGCTTAATTTTAACAGAGACAGCCTAAAACAAACACACCAAAACTGGCTCTCCTTCAAACTAAGATCCATCCCCATTCTCTCCTTTCAAAATCAGATCTGCTGAAAAACTGCCTTTACCCACAATTTCCCTCACTGATTCTCTGGCATTCTGTTCACACTCCTATCATTCTATTGAAATTTCTTTCTTAATGGCCATCTATAGGCTATTCTTTGTCAAATCCAATGACCTTTTCTCGATTCTCTCATTTTACCCTCTGCGACATTTTCCATTCCGTACCATTTTCTCCCAGGATCCCTTCTCTAGTGATCTCAGCAAAAGTCTCGCAACTCTAGTTTTCTATCCTCTCTGAATGTTGGGCATTCTCCTTCCAACCAGTCAGCAAGCCTTCCTCACACACACACACAACTTACAATCAGCTTTTCAGTGTCTTAATCTTAAATATGAATGCCTAGCTAAGGTCCTAAGACATTTGAAGAAAGCCTTCAATGTGAAATAGCGCAGAAAACATAGAGGAAATTAGATAAATTTGACAAAATGCACTACATAGGAAAAAAAGCAAACCAACAACAAAAAAACTTCTTTCTTGGTTTAGTGATTTCTTGTAAGTTTGTATCCTTTGTCATATGCAGTTACTGAAGTCTCTGCTTATATAGCTTAGTGGTCAGATAATAATTGGTCAGAGTTTTCCTCAAATGCCTGAAAACAGTAAGTCTCCCAGTCCTTGCCAAAGTAATCTGTGTACATTTTGAGGCACATTTTTGACTCTCAAGCCCATTGATTTATAACTCTGCCTTAGCCTTCATTTCCTTCTTAAGGTGCAACTGCAAGATTCCCCAGAAATTAAATCACAGGGTCCCAGGTCTTTGCTGACCATACACATAACTCTCGGCATGCACAAAACTGTTCACATGTGTATCACCCTCTAGAATCCTAGGAACATGTTTGAGGTTTTCAAAGTCCCTATAGACATCTCATTTCCCTCGATTTTCCTGTTAAGCTTTTTGATTTGCCTCTTGGTTGCCCAAACTTTTACTCAAGCACCCACAATGTTACAAATTGAATCAATGCATGTCTTTCAGTGCTATTTTACTTCTTCTACTGTATAAATCTGATAAAAATAAAATTTAAAAAACTAAGTAAATAAACATTTAACAAATGTATAAATACAGAAAAAACTTCGTATTTTCATATGTTTAATGAGGAACTACACTTTGCTTAATCTTTCCCATCCTACAAGTCTTTGTGCAAAGGCTGTTTCCTTAAGGAAGTCCCCTTTAACTTCCCATCAACCTCCAACTATGTTTAACACTACTGCACAGCCTCCAAATGTATTAGATGAAACTTATCACAGTTGATATATCTAAATATTGGTATAATTCTTTGACTACTGCTGTTAGCCTAGTATAAATTCCCCCTGGGCAAGCACATATCTGCTTTGGTTACCTCCGTATCCTTACCACTTACTGCACTTGCTGTCACATAATAGAGTGTTAAAAACGTGTTGAATAATTGCATCTCTACATTCTAGCCATGGGAGAACTCACCTAATTCCATGACTTTATTTCCTCTACATACATGCATAACTCCAGTCTCCAGAGGTCCATATGCTAAATTCCTAACTGTCTGCTGAACATTTCCCCAAAGGAGGTCCATTAGGAACACAAAGCTAAATGTCTTCCTCTTCAAATATGCTTCCCTTTTTCCAATGCCAACTTATTTGTATATACCCTGCAGCTACTACCATGCTTAGAACATATTCGTTATTCCACATCAATTTATGGACTTACAATTACTGCATAAAAGCTGACAGACTTCTCAAATCTTGAAACTCTATACTATTTATTTTCTATACAATGACAAATAGATAAGCCAAATATCTAGTTATTTGCTATTTCCCATGAAAATAACATGGAAGAGCTCTATTTGATCAAAATTTGTAAGTCATGTAAATTGCTGTGTTGTAGCATCAACATGGAAATCTGATGCTATAGTGTGAACTAAAGTAGTTTACCATATTGTAGTTGTTTACTTATTCTAAATTTATATCCAGAGACTCATTTGTTAAACAAAATACACATAGTTTTGTTTACAAATTTTATTGTAACCTTATTTTTATTTTATTTATTTTTAAATTTATTTTAGACAATTATAATGCAGGTACCTAATTAAAATTTTAAGTAGAACAAAAGGGTATTCAAATGCTAATATTTATAGTGTTTTTCTTTTCTTTTTTAAAATTATACTTTAAGTTCTAGGATACATATGCAGAATGTGCAGGTTTGTTACATAGGTATACATGTGCCATGGTCGTTTGCTGCACTCATCAACCTGTCATCTACAATAGATATTTCTCCTAATGCTATCCCTCCCCTAAACCCCCAACTCCCTGACAAGCCCCCACACAGAGATTTCCCCTCTCTGTGCCCATGTGTTCTCATTGTGAGAACACAAGGTGTTTGGTTTTCTGTTCCTGTGTTAGTTTGCTGAGAATGATGGTTTCCAGCTTTATCCATGACCCTACAAAGGATGTGAACTCATTCTTTTTCAGGGCTGCATAGTATTCCATGGTGTATATGTGCTACCTTTTCTCTATTTAGTCTATCATTGATTTGGGTTGGTTCCAAGTCTTTGCTATTGTGAACAATGCTGCCATAAACTTACGTGTGCCTGTGTCCTCATAGTAGAATTATTTATAATCCTTTGGGTATATACCCAGTAATGGGATGGCTGGGTCAAATGGTATTTTTAATTCTAGATCCTTGAGGAATCACTACACTATCTGTCACAATGGTTGAACTAATTTACACCACCACCAACAGTGTAAAAGTATTCCTATTTCTCCACATCCTCTCCAGCACCTGTTGTTCTGTGACTTTTTACTGATGGCCATTGTAAGTAGCATGAGATAGTATCTCATTGTGGTTTTGATTTGCATTTCTCTAATGACCAGTGATGATGAGTTTTTTTCATATGTTTCTTGGATGCATAAATGTCTTCTTTTGAGATGTGTCTGCTCATATCCTTTGCCCACTTTTTGATCAGATTGTCTGGTTTTTTTACTTGTAAATTTGTTTAAGTTATTTGTAGATTCTGGATATTAGCCCTTTGTCAGATGGGTAGATCGCAGACATTTTCTCCCATTCTGTTGGTTGCCTGTTCATTCTGATGATAGTTTCTTTTGGAGTGCAGAAGCTCTTTAGTTAAATTAGATCCTAATTTGTCTATTTTGGCTTTTTTTTTTTTTTTAACCATTGCTTTTGATGTTTTAGTCATGAAGTTTTGCCCATGCCAACGCCCTGAATGGCATCACCTATGTTTTCTTCTAGGGCTTATATGGTTTTAGGTCTTACATTTAAGTCTTTATTCCATCTTGAATTAATTTTTGTATAAGGTGTAAAGGAAGGTGTCCAGTTTCAGTTTTCTGCATATGGCTAGCTAGTTTTCCTAACACCATTTATTAAATAGAAACTTCTTTCTCCATTGCTTGTTTTTGTAAGGTTTGTCAAAGATCAGATGATTGTAGATGTGTGGCATTATTTCTGAGGTCTCTTTTCTGTTCAATTGCTCTATATATCTGTTTTGGTACCAGTACCATACTGTTTTGGTTACTGTAGACTTGTAGTAGAGTTTGACGTCAGGTAGTGTGATGCTTCCAGCTTTGTTCTTTTCGTTTAAGATTGTCTTGGCTACATGGGCTCTTTTTGGTTCCACATGAAATTTAAAGTAGTATTTTTCTAATTCTGTGAAGAAAGTCAATGGTAGCTTGATGGGGATAGCATTGAATCTATAAATTACTTTGAGCAGTATAGCCATTTTCACAATATTGATTCTCCCTATCCATGAGCATGGAATATTTTTCCTTTTGTTCGTGTCCTCTCTTATTTCCTTCAGCAGTGATTTGTATTTCTCCTTGAAGAGGTCCTTCATATCCCTTGTAAGTCATATTCCTAGGTATTTTATTCTCTGTGGCAATTGTGAATGGGAGTTCACTCATGATTTGGCTCTCTATTATTGGTTTATATCAATGCTTATGATTCTTGCACATTGATTTTTGTATCCTGAGACTTCGCTGAACTTGCTTATCAGCTTGAGGAGACTTTGGGCTGAGATGATGTGGTTTTCTAAATACAAAATCATGTAATCTGCAAACAGGAACAATTTGACTACCCATTATTTCTTTCTCTTGCCTGATTGCCCTGACCAGAAATTTCAATACTATGTTGAATAGGAGGAGTGAGAGAGGTTATCCTTGTCTTGTCCCAGTTTTCAAAGGGAATGCTTTCACTTTTGCTCATTCAGTATGATATTGGCTGTGGGTTTGTCATAAACAGTTCTTATTATTTTGAGATACGTTCCATCAACACCTTGTTTATTGAGAGGTTTTAGCATGAAGGGGTGTCGAATTTTATCAAAGCCTTTTCTGCATCTATTGAGATAATCATGTGGTTTTTGTCATTGTTTCCATTTATGTGATGGATTATATTTATTGATCTTTGTACATTGAACCAGCCTTGCATCCCAGGGATGAAGCTGACTTGATTGTGGCAGTGCTGCTGGATTTGGGTTGCCAGTATTTTATTGAGGATTTTCACATCAATGTTCATCAGGGATACTGGCCTGAAATTTTCTTTTTTTGTTGTGCCTCTGCCAGGTTTTGGTTTCAGGATGATGCTGACCTCATAAAATGAGTTAGGGAGGATTCCGTCTTTTTCTATTGATGGGAATAGTTTCAGAAGGAATGGTACCAGTTCGTCTTAGTACCTCTGGTAGAATTCGGCTGTGAATCCATCTGGTCCTGGGCATTTATTAAATAGGGACAGCATTTATTAGATAGGGACTTCTTTCTCCATTGCTTGTTTCTGTAAAGTTTGTCAAAGATCAGATGATTATAGATGTGTGGCATTATTTCTGAGATCTCTTTTCTGTTCCATTGCTCTATATATCTGTTTTGGTACCAGTACCATGCTGTTTTGGTTACTGTAGACTTGTAGTAGAGTTTGAGGTCAGATAGTGTGATGCCTCCAGCTTTGTTCTTTTTGTTTAAGATTGTCTTGGCTATACAGGCTCTTTTTGGCTCCATATGAAATTTAAAGAAGGATTTTTCTAATTCTGTGAAGAAAGTCAATGGTAGCTTGATGGGGATAGCATTGAATCTATAAATTACTTTGAGCAGTATAGCCATTTTCAGGGATTGGTAAGCTATTTTTTGGTTGGTAAACTATTAATTACTGCCTTAATTTCAGAACTTGTTGTTGGTCCATTCAAGGATTCGACTTCTTCCTGATTTAGTCTTGGGAGGGTGTATGTGTCCAGGAATTTATTCATTTCTTCTAGATTTTCTAGTTTATTTGCATAGAGGTGTTTATGGTATTCTCTGATGGAAGTTTGCATTTCTGTGGGATCAGTGGTGATATCCTCTTTATTATTTTTTATTGTGTCTATTTGATTCTTCTCTCTTTTCCTGTTTATTAGTCTGGCTAGTGGTCTATTTTGTTGATCTTTTCAAAAAACCAGTTCCTGGATTCATTGATTTTTTTAAGGTGTTTTTGTGTCTCTATCTCCTTCAGTTCTGCTCTGATCTTAGTTATTTCTTTTCTTCGGCTATCTTTTGAATTTGTTTGCTCTTGCTTCTCCATTTGTTTTAATTGTGATGTTAGGGTGTCAATTTTAGATGTTTCCCACTTTCTCCCGTGGGCATTTAGTGCTATAAATTTCCCTCTAAACACTGCTTTACCTGTGTCACAAACTTTCTGTGCATTTGTGAACCTTCTCAGGCATACACACACACACACACACACACACACACACACACGTGTCTTCTGTTTTCACATTATAGAGAACGTGTAATAAACAGTAATCACAGATTCCACACAATGTGTAACAGGAAGCGATGTGATGGAGAATGAAAATTCTGGTCAATGGAAAATTAGAAGGAACTGAAAATAGTCTATGTGATAGGATAAATGCTGCTCTGATGTGTTTGTGGCTCTAAAGTAATTTGAATGTAATTTTGACACTATTTTCTGAGTGATATGTTGGTCCCATGGGGCGAAAGGAGCCACAGAAAACAAATTCAATCATGGTTTGGTTTTCAGTAGAAATTGCTTGCTTCCTTTGTCATGTGTCATCACTGACAGAGCTCCTGTCTTCACACTGAATCCCACAACAACTTGGAGCATTTTCTTTGGAGAAGGGCATCAGAATAGCTCATATGAAACAAGGAAATTAGTAAGTGAAAGTAAAGAAAGAAGTATAACTTACAGGTTCACATTAACTCACTTGAAAATTTTTTGTAAGTTGTAGGATACATAAAGAGGCAATTGCACAAAGAAAAGGAAATAGGTGCCTGGTCATGTTGAAGGGAAAGAAAAATATTATTTTTGGGAAAAAATTGTTTTTAAGGTTTCAAGATATGAGGTTTTAATCTGATGTGTTTCTTCAGTGAAATGTCAGCTCTTGAAAGAAGGGTGCTTTTTATGCTCTGATCAATTTGTGCAGTCTCAGCGCATATTAAAGGACTATTGAATGATTAAAGGATGGTTGAATTCAGAAGAGCTTCTAGGGAATTACCTCATCCAAGCAAACAAGAAACACTAGAGCTTAAAATGAGAGATGAAAATCAAATATTAAGGATAGTCACCCTGAAAAACCAGGTTCCTAGATGACCTTCTAAACCAGATCCCATCCACCTATTGTAGACTATTTTTAGAGAGATAAAATATCTGATTTATTTAAGCGTAGTATTTTGGAGTCATGTTGCTACAATAGTAAGACTACCCAATAACTAATACCAAAATAGGAAATGAAAATACACTTCCGTTATAAACAACCTAAAATATAAAGCATTGGCTCAGGGGACAGTAAGAAAACAGATATTGCAGACTTGAAAGCTATGAGCCTTGTGATGTCATGTCCGAATATTTTAAACTGTCACCTGCAATAACTAAGAAAGTAGATCACATGTAACTTTTGGGCTTAAAGATAAAAACAGAAAGTTGCAGTGTTTTGAATTTTCTTTAATGCATTTGACAAGGTGTTATAAGAAACGGCCCAGCCAAAAACTGACAATTTGCATACCAGAAATTGAACAGACTAGAATTCTATAAGGAAGATTTTTATCTGTCTTTAGCCTCAGTTGGATTGTCCAGTAATAGTAGGCAGGTTTGGGAAAGTCATCTGCTTACATAACTCACACAGTAGAAAATAATGCTCCAGACATTTGTTAACATTTATCTTGATGACTTCTCAAGCAGAGAAATGGGAACTAGCCTACTGGTAAAGATCAGGTTAATGGTTACTGTACGAAAAGATAGTAACCATTACTGTCTTTTCATACAGTAACCATTAAAGCAAGGAAGAAAGAAAAGGATGCTAGAACAGAATTCAGTCTTTAATACAGGCTTAGATAATTCTGTCCAAATATTAACTGCAGTAAGGTTAGTGGCACATGAAAATTATTGGAACTAAATTCATATGAAGGCAAGTACGTTTTTAAAAAAATTTTACTGTCAGTTGGGCGCGGTGGCTCACATTTGTAATTCCAGCACTTTGGGAGGCCGAGGTGGGAGGATCACCTCAGGTCAGGAGTTTGGGACTAGCCTGGAAAACATGGTGAAACCCCGTCTCTAGTAAAAATACACAAATTAGTTGGGCATGGTGGGGCGCACCTGTAGTCCCAGCTACTCAGGAGGCTGAGGCAGGAAAATTGCTTGAACCCAGGAAGCAGAGGTTGCAGTGAGCCGAAATTGTACCATTGCACTCCAGCCCAGGCAACAGAGCAAGACTCTGTCAAAAAAAAGAAAGGGAGAAAGAGAGAGAGAGAGAGAGA
>NW_012101543.1:702324-745770 GCF_000951045.1 Mandrillus leucophaeus | reverse complement strand
GAAAGAAAGAAAGAAAGAAAGAAAGAAGAAACATCCATTCAATATTTCCAAACCGTGTGATTGAGCTTTAAAATTATTCTTGAACTTTTAGGCCTGTACCAGCAAGAAGTGGGCTGCAAAAGCTGGAGAGTTCTGTAATGCCCAGTTTGGCCACAGAAAAAGGCAGAACTTCCTAAAGGACTAAATCAGAAGTCACAGAAAGCAATGGTCAAAATTATCTCTTTCCAAAAACCAAAACTAGTGTCTGATAAAGAAATTTATTTCATTGTAAAAGTGAATAATTTTTGTTCAGCAGGATTTCATCATCGATAACACTTTGTAACTGTCGTGTCTTCCATTTTTCCCTTTCTCAAATGGAAAGTTGTTCTTGCATTGATTGTGTACTACTCTCCCTTGGTGAGTGTGATTTCATGGGAAAAGAGTGAGCATAGGCACCTTTATGGCCAAAAGGAACAGAAAGCAGAAAGTGCCAACCATCGTTCAGGATGCATTTTCCTCCCACTCATCCTCAGAGTAATTATTTGTTCCCACTTAGTGTTAGCTGAGCACATATCTACTCAACTAGAGACTATGTTCCTCAGCTATAATCATGGCTATTGCCCCAAGCTTACTGTGGTGGTAAATCCTACATGACAACTTGTCTGGGCCACCATGCCCAGATAATTGGTCAAACATTATTCTGAATGTTCCTGTTAAAGTGTGTTTTGGCTTACATTAACATTTCAGTCAGTGGACTTTGAGCAAAACAGATTACCCTCCATGATGTGGGGGAGGTCCCATCCGGTCACCTGAAGCCCTTAATAGAACAAAGACTGACCTTCCCCAAGTAAGAAGGAATTCTTCCAGCAGACTACCTTTGAACTGGAACTGTAATTGTTCCCTGAATCTTCAGTCTGCCACCCAACGCCATGGAGATTTTAGACTTTGCAAACCTCTGCAATCATGCGAGCCAATACACATCCACATCCACACACATATGCATAACATTGATTCTGTTTCTCTGGAGAATTCTGATTAATAAACCTACCCTGCTACTTCTCAGTCTTTGATACCATTATAAAATTACCATTTTTCTAATGACAGCCTATTTCTCAACTTTGGATTACCCCTACCTTCTACAAATATGTATTAAAGATATATTGTGTACCAGACTCTAGTTTTAGAATACAAATGAGTCTCTGTCTTGTGAAGAAATACATTTCAGTGGAGAAAACAAATAATCAATTAATCAATCAATCAGCAATATACAGAAAGTGATATGAAGAAAAGAATAGCAGAGGAAGGGATGCAAGAACAACTAGAAGGGAATGTTCATCTACAGAAGGAGAGGTTTTCTCAGGGGAGGTTTTCTTGATTAGATGATTCAAAAGTTGATCAATGATATTTTGAAGTGGAGTTAGTCACAAAGTCAACTTTTCTAAAAAAAAAAAGTCTGGGCTGAGGAAGCAGTAAGGGTAAAGCTCTCATGGGGATAGAATGCTTGGTGTGTTTCAGAATGGAATGGCCTCAGAATTAAGCTGGAAAGAGGTTTCTGTTTTTGAGATTCTAATTTGGACAAAAGACAGACCTTAAACTAGGGATAAGAAATGCCTTAATGTGTCCTAGAGTAAATTTCCAGTGTATCAATTTTAAAATTTCTAGATAACCTTGAGAGTCATCCTAAAATGAAGTTTCTTCTAAGTGTAGACATATTCATAATTAGTCAAGATATATGCCTGTAAGTTACCCCAAACTAAAGATGAGATAAGTGTTTTGTGTCATATTTACATAGTTACATGCTATTTTTTGTATTCCTAGAAACGTAAACTGTCTAGAACTTAATTAGACTAGCCTAGTCTCAGATGCACAATGGCAATATGGAGAAAGAGTATGAACTTGGATCTAAGCAGAAGAGCCATCCTTTGCCCCAAGCCCAGGGCAGTGAGAAGGTGAAACCAGTCATTAGGGAAACAGAGTGAGGAGATTAAGGTCCAGGCTTTCTCATTAATGTGGAGAGTTTTCTTAGTTTACCAAAAGAGAGGATCTGAATTGTATTTTATTAAGGAGGTAGTAGTTTTCTTACCATGTGTAGCCTTGTATCCAATCTTACATTTCTGGCTTTTAGTCCTAGATTATCTATTTGGTCCTGCTTTGATAAACAGAACTTGTTAGCAGAGGAGAAAGTTGGGAAATAGAACCTCAAGTTTTAAGGCATTTCCCTCTTTCTTACAACTTAATCACAGCCTCCGGA
Source organism: Mandrillus leucophaeus (assembly GCF_000951045.1). Lineage (NCBI taxonomy): Eukaryota > Metazoa > Chordata > Mammalia > Primates > Cercopithecidae > Mandrillus > Mandrillus leucophaeus. Next base: position 743,540 of record NW_012101543.1, on the reverse strand, counting down.
GGGTGAGGCCTCATTGCAAATATTGTTCTTAAATGAAACATAGCAATAGGCTCACTCTTGTCATCAAACACAATCCAAACTCCCCATGTTGGTAAGCTAAAGAGAATCTCAATGCTGACAGAGAGTAGATTCAAACACCTATTTTTCCTTCTAGGAAGCTGCATGGAATAACAGCCATCCTGTGTGAGGTGGCGTTCTTAAAACATAGCTAAAGGAGGTTTTATTTTTTAAAGACTACTTATTAGCAGAGGTGTGTAAGATGTAGGTTTAAGGGTATTATATAAAGGAAGAGAGTATCCCTAGGCTCAGTAGCATCTTCTGTTACCAGCCCATGTCCAAAGGGACAAAAGGAGGGAAATTTGTTAAAACCCAAAGGAACAGAGTCACAGATGTTAAGCAACTTGGAGAGAAACAGTACACTTCAGTGTGAGGATAGGGATACAAACAAGTAGAGAAGGGACTAGCACAATAAATTACTGACTTCATTCTCCTCACTCTTTTAATATCCTATCACCAAACCCAAGTGAGATAATTAGAGAATATGAGAATCATGATGGGATCTAGGACAGTGAGCAGGACAGGGAAGGGACAGAAATTAACCTGGAGGGACAAATAAAAACTATTGAGCACTTTTCTCTCTACTCTACAGCAGAATCTTTCCTGAGGTCATTTCAACAAGCAGCATCTCCATAAATGTGAGAGATAACGATTCCTTTTATCCTGTTATTGATACAGATACTATGAGAGAGACAGGCTCATAACTATGCCTAGTACATGCAATGTTCTGAAGGATGGAAAACTTTCTATCGGTAGATTAGTTGCTATTTCGTTGGTGAAGAGTAAAGTGGAGGTGGGAAAGAGATATTGGAAATGTTACTTTCAATAATCTCCAATTAAAGGAGAACTGAGGTCTTCTTATCAATGAACTCAAAGAAAGAACTCGAAGACAGGAGCATCTTTTTAGTTATCATGGCCACAGATGTTAGTATCTGAAGTTAATAATTTTCAAAAGAGAAAAATATCCAGGCACATTTGTCACTTTCATAATACCTAGACTTATTTTGTCATTTTTAAAGAATACTGCAGTTAATATTGGAAATATATTTGCCTCCTTCCTGGGCTGAGGATTCTCAGCCTGACCTTAGGACATTCTTTACGGATTTGCAAAGTGAAGCCCTAAATGAAAAGATGAGTCTTTTCAGTTCTTTCTAAAGGTCACCATGCTGAAGATCATAGTAACCTTTAATTTGTGAGTCCCAAGGTACCAGAAACACCCATGTAATATAAACTGAGATTTTTCTTTATTTTGTTATCTAGTGTTAATCAATAAAGTTCACGTTTTCAAACACGCGTATTTTAAAATCAAAGAGACTATGTGTGTATGTTGTACATAATTCAGTAAAATTAATCCTCCCTATTTTAACTTTTATTCTTATGAACAAAAGGAAAGGAAAGAAAACCCAAAACAATCAAGTGAGATTTTGTATTAGTCAAAAGCCCAGGATGAAAAACAAAAGTTTCTTTTTTTTTTTTTATACTGAAATACCCACATGAGAGCAGAATACTATAGTATAATTTTTATTTGTTTATATTTCACTTAGATACACAGTAAATTATGTCATATATTATATAGTCATAGTATCTTTAAGTACTCTGACATATCGTAATTTATATCACAGATTGCACAAGTGGTGGTACAGTTTCTAAACAATAAAAAATTAACACCAATAAAAGAAGCGTTGATTTGACATTATTAAAAAATACCATGAACAAAATATGAAGCCAAATAGCAAACAGACAAAATAGCAACAATAACATTATATATAAATATACAAAAGCAGCTGATCAACAAATCATAAGAATTAAAAAATAAATACTCAATTTTAAAATAGAGAAAACTGAAGAGTTTAATCATACATCAAATTTATCTACATCACTCAATTTCTACCGTAGTTCTAATTATCATAATTTTTCTCTCTCTCAGACTGTAAAATAGCCTCCTGTAGTCATCTTCTAATAGTCTTCACCTTTGCCTTTTTTCTAATCAATCCGTTATCCATGGATCAGCCAAATAATCTTAACACATTAATTTGATCATGCTCTTTTTACCAGTTTAAATTTTTGTATTGTGTACCATTACCTTTAGATCAAATTCAAAATTCCAATCCATAGTTACATTATCCTTCATGAGGTTGTGATGGTTAATTTTACATGTCAACTTGACTGGATTAAGAGATACCTAGATAGCTTGTAAAGCATTATTTCTGGAATTGTCTATGAGGTTGTTTATGAAAGAGATTGGTATTTCACTTAATAGAATGAGTAAGAAATATCTGTCTCCATCAGTATGGATGGGCTCCATCCAATCAGCTGAGGGCACATATAAAACGAAAAAACAGAGGAGGCAAATTCTTTCTTCCTGACTTGCTTTCTTTGTCTATCTCTTCTGGAACTTGGACATCCATCTTCTCCTGCTCTTGGACACCAGAATTCCAGGTTTTCCTGCCTTTGGACTTTAGGACTGGCACCAGCAGCCCAGGTTCTCAAGCCTTTGGCCTCAGACTGAGCGCTACACCACTGGCTGCCCCGTTTCTCAAGCCTTCAGACTTGAACTGAGCCATGCCACCCGATTCTCTCACTTTTCAGCTTGCAGATGGCATAGCATTGGACTTCTCAGCCTCCATAATCATATGAACCAATTCCCTTAATAAATGTCCTGTCATCTATCTAATCTTCTACTGGTTCTGTTCCCTAGAAAACCGTAATACAGAGGTTATTTCCATATAGTCCACTGTAATTTTTTGCCCTATCACTCCTCTTTCCCCTAGTGAGCTCTGATCCAATAATATCAGTCTTATGTGCATTCATTGAACATTCCAAGCTTATTCCTATCATAGACTTACTTAGTGTCTTTGGAGAACTCTCCCCTAATAAAGGCAAGTGACTCACTCCCTAATTTAATTCTGGACCCTGCTTAAAAATGCCAAGTTCTTTCACATCTGAGGCTTTTAGCATATTCTTCTAAATCGTCCTTAAATTTTCTACCTATTTCTTTTCAAAACTCTGGCTGTTTATTATTCTTTCTCCAATTATATGTAAACTCTATGGAAACATTCTTCATATACTTCATGTTTGAAAGGTACTTCTTATTTCTGGTTTTAAAATAAAGGCTATCTTCTTCTTGACTCAGAAATTATACCAAATAAATTTATCAATGAGAAAATAAAACTTAAGTTTTATCTTCTATAGTAGATGGGAATATCTATGGTTCAGGCTGACTTTTGTGACATTCACCAAAATTCTTGCCTCCTGGTATATATACCCTGTTTAATTCTCTTATGAGAATATGATAGACCATCACGTCCACGATTAGTTACTAATCAGTTGACTTTAACCAAAGGGAAATTTTCCCAAATGGGCTTGACAACTTGATGAGCTTTTATAAAAAGGTAAAACATCAGAGACATTCTTCTGCTAGAATCCCAAATGAAAAAAAAACTACCATGTTTTGGAAAAGGAAACATGGCAGGGATAATATATAGATCCTACAAAAGGAGGACCTGTCTTACAACTGCAGGGAACTCAATTCTGCCAATAACCAGTAAGCTCGGGAGGACCCTGAATCTTAGACAAGATAACAGTCTCTGCTAGTACCTTGATTTCATCCTGATGACGGCCTGAGCTAAGAGCTCACTGTAGGTGTGCCTAGGATTCTGACCTGCAGAACTGTAAGATAATAAATTTATGTTGTTTTTTTTTTTAAGTTGCTGAGATCGTGGTACCTTGTTACACAGTAATAGAAAACTAATATATTCTGTACATAACACACATTATAAAGAACTTTCAAATTCAATGGAAGTGAAATAAAAAGTGTAGGGATAGGCTAGGAGAGAAGGCTTGCAGTCATTCTTCTCAGAATTACATGATACACACTTAGAGGGGAAAAAAATCAGCAACCTATGTTTTGAACAGTAAGAACTGGCTGCACAGGCTGATGTTTAAAATTCCACTGTACTTGTTTTTTTCTCCATGGAGAATTAGGAAAAGCAGGTTTAAGTAATATATCACATTGACTTCTTAAATTTGGTATTACAGATGAAGGAAACAATTAGAAAGTCATGAACAGCCTAGCAGTTCCTGATCTCTGCTGGATTCAGATGAAATAAAGGATAAAGTAACTCACATAAGTACGATCTTCCATCATGAGAAACTTTGTTAGGAATGGACAGAGTTCTACCTAGATTGGCCCTAATTGGCCCTAATTCTTGCCATGAACATGAATGACCAAGGAATATTTCACCTTATAAGAGAAATACTTACTAAAAAGGAACTAACGTAGTCTTTATACAAAAATGCAATTTAAAAAGCAAAAAATTGGACATGAAAGAAAACAAATGTGTCGGTAGGGAAGACTTTATCTACTATTTATCATGAAGGCTATGCAAATCCCTAAAGTATTCAAATGTTTGTATATAACCAGAATACATGGTATATTTCAGAGACACTAGTAATAAAACAGCATTAAGAGATAAAACCTTAATTAGCAGTGCTCAGGAAAAAATTTAGAAAATAAATATTAAGTAAATTATAGTTTCTTCTTTTTTTAAAGATATACAAAGCTAAAATAACATTGATTCTGGCCTAATAATAATAAAAATCCAGATAATCGGCAAAGTTATAATTTTTCTTGATTCCATTAGAGTTGAGGCAAGAGATGAATACAGCTAAACTGACTTAGAGTAACATGTTCATCTAAGAAGAGGCAGAACCTCAGAATGAAAAGTTTCACATTTTTCAGAGCTCAGGAGGAAGAGATATTGTCATAAAACAAGTTTAAGAACTGCAAAATAGTAATAAGTTTTAAAAATCCTAATGGATGCTAAAGTGGCAATTGTGAATCTCTGGGAGTCTCCATCACAAGAAAATTCTGAATGTGCTTACCAGCTCTTTGGAGCCTCCACTGGTAGTCACAAGAGAGAATGTAGGCAGAGCAGAAGGCCTGAGAGAGCCGCTTTTTGGCTCACAAAAGAATAAGACCCTATTAACTTCCCAGATCACCCTCAAGAAAAAGAAAAAAAAAAAGGCTTAAGCAACTAGAAGAGAAGCAGAAAATCATGCCAGTCCTGGTAGTAGGCAAAAATCTACGGCACTAGGGAAGGATAAAACCAAAATCCATTTGACATTAGAGGAAAGACAGAAAACCACTCAAGCCAAGGATCCTGCACTGATACATTGTAGATGACTTTCATTTGGGGGGTCAGACAAGAGATTTACTATTTTAAAAGATCTTTACCCTAAGAGTATGATTTTAAAAAATCAGGTTTTTATGGAGACGGGGCAGAAAAACTGAAAAGGCTGCACCCACAAAACAGATAAACAAGGTCTGCCTAAGAGGATGAAGCAAAAATCAAGAAAATTCCTTCAGCTTTCTCAATGATAAATCTCAAACCAAATAGCAGGCAAGAACAGGCTCTCTGTGAGGGAGGAGGTAAGGTTGAAGAAAGTTCTATTCTAGGGTATACATTTGAATCACCTGGTAAAATTTGATGGTGGAAGAGGAACCCTGAGAAAAAATGTAGGTATTTCAGTCAGGTCTCATACTGTACAGAAGATAACATTAGCCCACCATATGAGCAGTTTTTTGTCTCTAGTGCACTAAAAGTTAAAAAACACAAAAATCTAATTTAGCTAATGGCTGCATTGACTCAACTCCCCATAATAACAAGCTGACAAAAATTTGGGTTATAAATTATGAAATTATTTGGGTATAAATTATATTTACTTCCTCTTTTAATGCAACATTTAGCAGTAGTAAAAAGTTACCACAAAAAGTCAGGTGAAAGAAACCAAATCTGTTGTGAAGAGATAAAGCAGTCAATGGAATTAAACTCAGAGAAGGCTCAGAAGCTGAGACTACCACATAGAAACTTAATGTAAATAACTGAAACTATCTAATGGAATAAGTGGACAACATGCAAACATATGAAGAATTTCAGCAGAAAATATGAAAACTATAATACAGTATAAAATGAAAATACTAAAAATTTTAAATATAAAAACAGAATATCAGAGATGCAAATGTCTTATTTAGACTAATCATCAGAATGAACCCAGTAAGAAAGTAATGGTGAACTTGAAGACCCACTAAAACTACACAAACCAAAATTTAAAGATACAAGATAATAGCAAGAAACAAAATTAAGAAAATTCAAAAGCTATAGAAATATCAAATGGTCTAACATTCACATAACTGGAGGCTTAGCAGCAGAGAAAGAACAAGCAAAAATAAAGGTAAAGATACATTAGTTGAGAATTTTCCATAATTACTGAAATACAGCAAACCGTATTTAATTTTCTCTGAGCTTCTTAAATTTATGTAATTTTCTCTGAGCTTCTTAAATATATATAAATATATATACACATATATAAATATATATACACATATAAATATATATACACACATATCTAAATATATGTACACATACATATATAAATATATATACACATATCTATAAAAATATATATATATACACATATATATATAAAAAAACACATCAAGGGACATTTTAGTCAAACTGATAGAAACTACAGGCAAGGAAAGACATTGAAGATGTCCAAATTAAAAAATAATAGTACACACAGAAAGGAAAATATAAGAATTACAGTAAACTTCTCATCAGAAACTATGTAGCCCAGAAGACAACAGTAAAATCTTTGAAATATTGGCAAAAAAAAAAACTATCAACCTACAATTCTGTATCCAGCAAAGATACCTTCCAAAAAAAATTTGTTCTAAGACAAGAGCGAGACCTCAAAGAATTAATTACCAGAACATCTACACCACAAGAAACAGTAAAGATTTTCAGAAAGAAAGCATATAATAACAAATGGTTACACAAAGTGAAGAATATCAAAACTATTAAAAATCTAGGTATATGAATAAAGTACACATTTAAGTCTTTCTTCCCTGTTTAAAAGACAATTGTACAGAGCAAAAATTCTAACAATGATTATTGGTTTTATAACAAATATAGCAAGCAGTAGAATATATAACAACAAAAACAGTGAATATGGTAAATATTAAATAAAATGGTTGTAAGGTTCTTATACTATATGGGAAGTGGCATAATAATATTTAAAAAGACTATAATAATTTAAAGATGTGTACTGTAAATCCTAAAGCAACCACATAAAAATATAAATGAGGTATGACAAATGAACCAATAGTGGAGATGCAATAGAATCATAAAAAATATTTTTCCAAAACATAGGAAGAAGAATAGAAAAAAATGAAAGTCAATGAAGGAAAGATGAGAGAAATATATAACAAAAGCAAGATATTTCAACATATTAACAACTACATTAAATGCAAATGAATGAAACATATAAATTATACAATAGAGATAATCAGATTGAATATAAAAGCAGTATCAAACTATTTGCTGCTTACAGAAAAAAAAAACCAAAAACCTACAAAAAAATACTTTTGTGGAAATACATACATATGAATAAAAGAAAAGAATGAAATTAGTTATATTATGAAAATGCTGGTGGTTATATTCTTATAAGGCAAAGTAGATGAGGCATATTCACAGGGATAAAAGACGACATAACATAATGATAAAAGAACTATTTCATCAAAACAACAGAAACGTATGAATGTATGAATCTAATCATAGCTTCGAAATACAAAATGGCAAAACTATTTGAACTGAAGAAAGTTAGATTTCAACACTGTTCTCTCAATCGTTCATATAAAAATAGAAATAAAATCAGAAATTGCATAACAAATTTGGTATTTTTAATCCACTTGTAGTTGACATTTACATTCTACCAACAATAGACGAATATACATTCTTCCCAAGTGCTCATGAAAATTCAGCAGGATAGACTCTTTCTGTGATGAGAAGCAAATCACACAGAATTTAAAAGAATTAAATAACAATTTTATTACCTGAACCTAAATAAATGAAATTTGAAATTTTTTTTTTTTAATTTTACTGTGAAGTCCCAATGTGCAAATTAAACTATACTCTTCTAAATAACCCATGGATCAAGGAAAATATAATAAATTAGATAACATTAGTGAAATTAAAATTCAAAGCTGTAATATGCAGTGAAACTAATGTTTAAAGAAATTTAATAATTTAAAGTAATATGCAGTAAAACTAACATTTAGAAAAGAATTTATATCAGTAAAATAAAATAAGCATGGTCTCAAAGCAATAAAGCTTCTAACTTAAAAAAGTTAGAAAAAGAATAAACTAAATTTTAAATGAGCAAAAGGAAAGAACAAAAAAGGGCAGAAATTAGTGAAAAACTCAAAAAACTAATGGAGAAAAATTAATAAAACAAATATTAGCTTTATGAAAAGATCATAAAGTTGATAAATCTCTCTTCAGAATAGTCAGGAAGAAGAGAAAAGACACAAACTACCAATGTCAATAATTAAAGATGGAACATCACAACAGATTTATTACATTAACACATAAAAACAACAAATTATGGAAGATTGTATGCCAATAAGTTTTATGTTAAATAAAATAGACAAAATCTTGGAGACACAATCTACCAAATTCACTTAAAAATAACTCGATCACCCAAATAGTTCTGTATTTAAAACATTTAATTAATAGTCAAAATGTGTTAAACAAACACACACACACAAAACTCTAAACTAGATGGCTTAACTGGGAAGCTCAAACAAATCTGTAAGAAAGAAATAGTATAAATCCTTCAAAAACTTTTCCAAAATATAGAGAAGAAAACGCTCCTCAACTCATTTTACGAGGTCAATGTTAACTTGGTACCATAACCAAACAAAGATATTGAATGGAAAATTAGAACTATATCCCTAATGAACACGGGCTCAAACAACCTTCACAGTATTTTAAATAAAATGTAGCTTGATACAAAAGTACAATATATCATGAACAAGCAGGACCTAATCTAAAGAATGTAAAGCTAGCTCAACATTTGAAAATAAGTTGTGATGGTTGATTTTGGATGAAACTTGACTAAATTAAGGAATACTCAGGTAGCTGGTAAAGGGTTATTTATTCTCAGTGCTTCAGTAGGAACTGAACCCATTCCTCTTCTGCTGAAAGGGAATTCCAGGTGGTTTTCATTTTGATTAGAATGATTGAGCTTCTCCAGGTGTGTCTGTGAGGGTGTTCTTGGAGAAGATGGACGTGAGTCAGTAGACCGAGTATAAGATGCCCAGTTGGGAGCCTGAATGGAGGAAAAAGAGAAAGGTGAATTCTTGTTCTTTTTCTTTTTTCTGGAACCACGGTACCCTCCTTGTTTTGTCCTTGTATGAAAGAATTCTAGCTTCTCTGAACTGTGAACTCTAGGACTTGCACCAGTGGCCCCCTGGACTCTCAGGCCTTCAACCTCAGCCTGTGAGTTGCACCAACAGCTTCTTTGGTTCTAAGGCATTAGACTTGGACTGAGCCAAGCTAGTATGTTCCCTGATCCTCCACCTTGCAGATGGGCTATCATGGGACTATTCAGACTTCATAATTGAGTGAGACATTTCCCCTAATAAATCCATTCTCATGTGTCTCTCTAAGTACACCTTCTATCAGTTCTGTTACTCTGGAGAATACTAACTAAAACATACATCAATACAATTCACCATACGAACATATTTTTTTAATTTACCTTGGTAGATGCAGAAATAATATTTGAAAAAATTCAATATTTGTTCATGATAAGAAAATCTCTCAGTGCACAAGAAAAAGAGGAAACTCCCTTATTCTGATAAAAGACATCAGGAATAAACCTACCACTAATATATTTAATAGTGAAAGACTGAATGCATTATTCTGAATATCAGAAAGAAAGGTAAGATGTTGGCTCTCACTTCTTCTAGTCAACATTGTACTGGAGGTCCTAGCCAAAATATTTAACTATATGTTTATTTTTGAAATAGATATGAAACTATTTAGGTTTTCCAGTTCTTTCTGAGTGAGTTTAATAGGGTGTGTTTTTCAAGGAATTTTTCTATCATATCCAATTACCAAATAAGACAAGAAAAAAAAAGCTAAAAGCATACAGATTAAAGTAAAATAAATGCGACTGTCTATATTTGCACACGCCACAATTATCTAAATAGGCAGTTACAAAAGATTAAAAGAAATATATGAGTACAAATAACTGTGTTTAGCAAGATCACAAGAAATAAGTCAATTTTAAAATCAAGCCAGGCATGGTGGCTCATGCCTGTAATCCTAGCACTTTGGGAGGCCAAGGCAGGCAGATTGCTTGATTCCAGGAGTTCAAGACTAGCCTGGGCAACACGGCAAAACCTCATCTCTACAAAAAATACAAAAAATTAGCTGAGTGTGGTGGCATATGCCTGTAGGCCCATCTACTTGAGAGGCTGAGGTGGGAGAATCAATGAGTCCAGGAGGTCGAGAGTGCAGTGAGCTGTTATTGTGCCACTCAGCTCTCCCCTGGTAACAGAGTGAGACCCTGTCTCAAATAAATAAACAAATAAATAAATAAATAAATAAATACATACATACATTACATTTCCACATTGTAGCAAAAAACAAATAGAAATTGAAATCCAAAATTGTATATTTAACTAAATTTGAATTAAAAAGCACAAAGTGCTTACGGATAAATTTAAAAATACATGTGTAAGACTAGCACACTAAAAATGATGAAATAATACTGAAAGAAAGTAAGGGTGATATAAATAAATGCAGAGATTTATGGTGTTTACAGATTGAAAGACACAATATCATTAAGTTGTTCATTCTCAATCTGTAGATTCAAGGTAAGCTTAATTAAAATCTCAAGAAAACTTTTGTTCTTGTCTTGTTACAGTTCTTGTTGCGGAAAATGTGAAAAGATAAATAAAAGCTTGGCCGAAGTTATTGATTATATTTAAACCTGTGGTGAAATTTACATAAGAAAAGATTAAATGGCGGCATCATCAAGATAGCAGAGTAGGTGATACCAGGCTTTGTCTTCACCACAGAAAAAGAGAGACAGCTGTTCAAAAACCAAAATATCCTCAAGAAAGCTCAAGGGCCTGTAGGATACAGTAAATTCCTCTTCAAAGGTTTGAGCCTGTTAACTTCCGCTGACACTCAAGTGGGAGAAAATCGTTCAGTACAATGAGTTCTGAATTCCTCTTCAAAGAACCAATGTGTCAGTATGTTTAGCTTCCCTGTTCTTTGCTCTCCATTTTAAAGTTTAACTTCCTCGTTCTTTACGCTTCCTTGTCCCTAGTTTCAGTAAACAACACCCTGCTAGCCTCTATCACCTGCTCTGTCCTTGGTCATCCTTAGTCACCTGCTCTGTAACCGTATCCTCTGTATCCTTCCCGCTGAAATGACTCATCCCATCACTCTGGCTCGTACCCCTGCCCTCTTTGAAATAGTCGATCTGAATTAGTTTAGACTGTGCGGTCCAACCCCAGCAAATAGGGGAAAGGCACAGCAGGAGGGATTAGCTGCATTAGGGATAAGAACCCCTTCCTCTCCCTCGTCCAGTGTGCTCTGCGAGACGCACCCCTCTATAAAAGTAAATTTGCCGCCGGGCACGGTGGCTGACGCCTGTAATCCCAGCACTTTGCGGGGCCGAGGCGGGCGGATCACATGAGGTCAGGAGTTGAGACCAGACTGACTAACATGGAGAAAGCCCGTCTCTACTAAAAATACAAAAATAGCCTGGCGTGGTGGTGTATGCCTGTAATCCCAGCTACTCGAGAGGCTGGGGCGGGAGAATCACCTGAACACGGGAGGCGGAGGTTGTGGTGAGCTGAGATCGCGCCATTGCACTCCAGCCTGGGAGACAAGAGTGAAACTCCATCTCAAAAAAAAAAAAAGTAAATTTGCGTTACTGAGAAAGCCTTTTGCCAGAGTGCTGATTTTTCTTTGCTGCACTGACAATTTGTTTCCACCAGGCCCATTTAAGAAGCTACAGCAATACAGAAAAGTAAAAACAAACAAACAAACTAAATATCCACAATGAAAAGGATCACTGGTGAAATCAGCATGCCTGAGATGCCAGGAGATGGTTAAGAACAAAGAAGAAAAACAGAGGCCCCTAGTTATTGGCCACAAGGCAGGAACCACAGTGGTCCCCAGTGTCTTGCTCCACTGAAAACACTAGTATATTTTGCCACTTAGGTAATCCACATCCATGCCCACTGGGAAACTCCAGACAGAAATATGTGACTGCACATCTCAGCTACAAGCAGCAGCCCTTGCTGAACTACTTCAGAAAAGATGCCAGATCCGCGACTGCACTGGGCATACTCACATCTCAAATACCAGAGCCATCAGCATAGCAAGTTCCTTTGCACTCGAAGCCTCGTAGCCAAACTCTCACTCCATGTTCCTAGACTCTGTGAACCAGCTCAGCCACCGTATAGAGTTGTTTCGCTCAAACCCGAGTCATTGTGTCTCTGCGCATATCTGTTCTCCTACTCTCAGTTCCTGGCTGCTTCACAAACATCCACACTTCACATACTGTAACAAATGCAATAGTGGGGATGCCTGTGCCACCAGTACCATGCCATTAGTTGCTGCTACATAGGTGCTGAAACAGCCTTTGCAAAATTATAATCAGCAAGAAGGTAATGACAATGGGGAAGATCTCATCTAGCCCAGCTGCCCTCAAGGCTTTAGGTTTTTTTTGTTTTTTAATGGGCTAGCTTTGGTAGACATTTAGTTTATAGTTTAAATGATAATAGCCTTTCCCCAAAACTCAACCACCTTTGTAGAGCTAATGAGTGGTTGCTGGGCTAGAACAAGCAGAGCAGCCCTAACCCTGTTAAGGTGCAGACATAAACCATTGTCAGCCATATGCAACTTCCCTAATTGTTCCTGCAAATAACATCACTATTATAGAACCTAAGATTGGCCTTTTCAGATGTATTTTCTTTTTCTTTTTTCTTTTCTTTTTTCTTTCTTTTTTTTTCCGTATTTGACACCCATGGCTCCACCTGGGCCTGATGACTCCACCTGGACCTGCCAACTCTGTTCCTGTGGCCCCAGCCAGAAGTGATTCAGCCCAAAGGAGGACAACTTTGACCCCCTATGATTTCATCTCTGCCCCAACCAATCAGCAGCAAGCACCTGTTACCTGACCACCATCACCCTTCCACAAAACTGCCTTGGAAAAACCCCAGATCTGCAAGCTTTGGGAAGACTGATATTAGTCATAATAAAACTCCTGTCAGCCACACAGTCGGCTCTGCATGAATTACTCTTTCTCTATTGCAATTCCCCTGTCCTGATAAATCGGCTCTGTCTAGGCAGTGGGTAAGGTAAACCTGTTGGGTAGTCACAGTGTCACTTATCAGACACTCAAGCTACTGCCACTGTGAACAGGTAGACAGGTCAAATCCAATGCCAAGAGAGATCGCCGGGGCTATAACTTTCTTGATGGGAGAAACACGGTTGGGAGGACCTCAGCAGTCACAGTTACCAGAGATCCTAACAACCCTCCTCACCATTGCAGACATCCACAGTATTGTCTTCTGAGGATACCTGCAACTCTCAGCTACACTGACCTCATCTGACAGAGCTGCACAGAGACTATACAGCTGCACCATCCCTGGTCCGGAACTGCTGCATACCACAGAGCAAGGGCTCTCCTATTTTCCTGCAGGAAAACCTATTTCTACAGCAAAACTAGCATGTAAAGCCTAGAGGAGAAGACTCCTCCATCAAATGCACAAGCATCAACATAAGGCAATACGAAACATGAAAAACGAGTAAACATAGCCTGGATAAAAGAGGGAGACACTGTCTCTACAAAAAAAAATTTAAAACTAGCCAGGTATGGTAGCAAGTGCCTGTGGTCCCAGCTACTTGGGAGGCTGAGGTGGGAGGATAGCTTGGGCCCACAAGGTAAAGGCTGCAGTGAGCCACGATCATTTCACTGCACTCCAACCTGGGCAACAGAGCAAAAGCCTGTCTCAAAAAAATAAAAATAAAAAGACACTACTAAAACACAATAATTTCCAAGTAGCTAATGTCAAAGCAGTTGACATAAACAAATTGCCTGACAAGGAATTTGAAGTAATGCTTTCAAGGAAGCTCAGTCTCCTTCAAGCAAATATGGAAAGAATTTTCAATGAACTTTGGAAAACAGTAACTGACCAAAATGACAAATGTAATAAAGAAATGAAAAAAAAAAAAAAGAAATTCTAGAGCTAAAAATATAATACATAAAATACAAAATCAAATAGAAAATATAAAAAGCAAAATTAATCAAGCAGAAGAATCTGTGGAGTAAAAGGTCATTTAAAACTATACAGTTAGTAGAAGATAAAAAAGAAGAAAATGAAAATGAATGACGAAAAGTGATGGGATTAATGAGACCGCACCAAAAGCATAAATATTCAAATGATAGTTCAGGTAAGAGAAGAGAAAGACAAAGGGCAGAAAGTTTCTTTAAATAAATAATAGCAGAAAACTTCCCAAATTTGGAAGAAAATGTGGCATATATATACAATAGAACACTACACTGTTTAGTGTAAGAGAAAAATAAAGAAGGGAATGCTGTCATTTGTGACCACATAGATAAACCTGGAGGACATCATGTTAAGTGAAATGAGTAAGCTAGACACAGAAAGACAAATAGAGTCATGCACCACCTAATGGTGTTTCAGTCAATAACAACCAAATATACCATGGTGGTCCCATAAGATTATAATACGTTATTTTTACTGTAGCTTTGTTATGTGTAGATCTGTTTAGATACATGAAAACTCACCATTGTGTTACAGTTGCCTACAGTATTCAGTGGAGTAACATGTGTACAGACTTGTAGCCTAAGAACAATAGGCTATAGCATATAGCTTACTCTGCAGTAGGCTATACAATTTAAGCTTGTGGAAGTACACTCCATAGTGTTTGCACAATGATGAAATATCCTAACAACACATTTCTCAGAACATATGCCCTTCGTTAAGCAATGCATGACTGTACCACATCATCTCTCTTATATATGGAATCTTAAAAAGTGCAACTCATGGAAACAGAGAATAAAATGGTGATTACCGGAGTCTTGGGGTGAGGTCAGATGATCAGATGTTAGAGAACACAAAATTTGAATTAGGAGAAATAAGTTCAAGAAATCTATTGTACAACATGGTGCCTACAGCTAATATATTGTATACTTGAAAATTGCTAGGACAGTAGATTTTAAGTTTTCTCACCATACACACATATGAATATGTTTGGGAAGTAATGCATATGTTAAATAGCTCTATTTAGCCATTCCATAATGTATACATATATCAAAACATTATGTTTTATGTTATAAATATATACAATTTTTACTTGTCAATTTGAAAATAAATTAAAAATAAAGACTAAAACCCTGAGAAAAATTATGTGGTAAAAAAGAGTTGACTATAAAGAAATTATATGATAAACAATAATTGAGAAGAAATTTATCCTAATAGTTAAAATCAAAATTAATCACATATAGGAATAACAAAATAATAGGAGTGTAAATGTATTCCGTTATATAAATGTAAACACTTAAACTTGTGATCATAAAAATTGAGTTGTAAAAGAAATTATGTAAAAATATATTAACTTCATTACTCTTTACTAGTAAGATACTATTTTAAAAATAGAACATTAAGCATATAAAATCAGCTATATGTATATGTGTCTTTACTGAAACAATATATGCTGCATAAATTATCACAGAAACAAAATAAAATAAAGGAAATACAATGTAACAAAAAAGAAAAATAACAGAATATAACTTAAGATACGACTACAAAATTCAAACCCATTTGTCAAATAAAAGGAAATATTTTTAATTGGGTATTATCTAAATTAAGTTTTATCCATATAGTAAAAAATATATAGAATATATGTACCCATTAAAAAGAATGAGGCAGCTCTATAAATACTGATGAGAATAGTTTCCAAGTAAAAATGATCAGGAATGCTGAGTGAGTATTTTCACATTTTAAAAAATCATACAGGCCGGACGGTGGCTCACGCCTGTAATCCCAGCACTTCGGGAGGCCGAGGCGGGCGGATCACGAGATCAGGAGATCGAGACCCTCCTGGCTAACACGGTGAAATCCCGTCTCTACTGAAAAAAAAAAAGAAAAAGAAAAAAAAAGGACAAAACATTAACCGGGCGTGGTGGCGGGCGCCTGTAGTCCCAGCTACTCAGGAGGCTGAGGCAGGAGAATGACGTGAACCCCGGAGGCGGAGCTTGCAGTGAGCCAAGATTGCGCCACTGCGCTCCAGCCTGGGGGACAGAGCGAGACTCCGTCTCAAAACAAAACAAAACAAAACAAAATCATGCGTACACACACAGAAACACGCAGACACACATAGTTATCTCGATAAAGATATAGAGAAAATAATTAAATATTGATTGCCTTTGAAAGTAAGATTTGAAAAACAGTTGGGAGAGTTACTTTCACAGAGTTAAATAAACAGGGTAAATTTGCTTTCATATATTAAATTTTGTGCACGGACATATTTTATCCATTCAAATAGAAATGACATTGTTCTAAGAAGTATGCCTTTCTTTTCCATCGCAGCACCCTGTCCACTTCTTCAAGAGTACTTCAAAAAAATTTGCAGTTAAAAGAATGCATTTATGTTTATGTTCATTGTTTATCAAACTTGTGAGGCTTTAAGATTTGTGTGGGCTAGGACAAAGTATGTTCCCCACTGCACAGAACCTGGTCTGCAAATAAACCCTAAGTCTGCATACTTCAAAAGAATGAATGAACATAACCAAGTGAATGAAAGTAGGTGACTCTATCCACCAAGAGATGAAAAGAATCAAATGAAAAATTATTTATACTGGTAATGAAATACGAGTTAAAACTAAAATGTTATAATTTGCTTATCTAATTTGCAAACTCTTTAAAATTATTAACATCCAACACTTTTGAAAGTATGCAAACAGGCACTTGCAAACATTGCTGTGTTGGAAAGAATGCAAAATATCCAGAAAAAAATTCATAAAAATGGAAAAATTGAACTTAACATATAGTTTCACAATATAAAGAGTTGGCTAGAAAAAAATGAGGTATAATCCTACGATGCAGTACTATGCTGTGAAGAAAACCTACTTTACAATAATAATATTTTAAAAGTTCACATGTTAATAACCATATTGTTTCTATTCCTGAGCATAATTTTTAAAAGAAAAAAGTGTGCATACATACAGACACACATACATGGCAAAAATATTGCAAGTACATAAGGCAAGAATTTCACAGTGGTTATATATTAATGTCAGGGCTATTTGTACATTTAGATATTTTGCAGATTTTCTATAGTGAACACATATGAGTTTTTAAATTACAACATTTGCAACAAAAATATGTCACGGGTAGACTAACATCTAAATGGGTAAAAAGCTTGATTCCTAACTGGCAAAACAAAAAAACCCAAAAGTTAATGAAATATAATTTCTATTATGAGACAGACTTACTCCTATAAAATAATGTTTCAAAGCATTTCTTTTCTATTTTGGGTGAGCAAAAAAAAAGAACATTTCAGACATAAAATGTGTTGGCATCTTGGTTTAATCTAAAGATCATGATTTTGACTCATATCGTCCTTGATTCAAATAAGGCTCCACTTCCCACCAGAGCCCAGTCTGGCCTCTCCCTATGTACCAGGTTGTTTTTATGCAGATGAACAGTAATGTTACATAGCTATCTGCAAGGATAAATTCCCTTTAACTTCTCCAAGTTTCAGTTTCTATATCTGAAGTAGTGATGTCGGTGCCAACCCCAAAAGAATTTAACAAAAATAATGCTCACCGAAATGCCTAGAACACATTCATCTTAGTGAATGTATATATACCATACATGTACAAATTGTAATTAACATAAACTGTCTATATGTAAATATAGACACAGATTGCATGCCCATAAAAATGGAGACATATAATTGCATACTAACAAATGGAAGTGCATTTTATAAAGAGAGGATTAGATATGCTTGCAAGTGGAACGTAAAACGCCAGTATATTTTCTATTTTTCACTGACAATTTTAAGAGTAAACAGAAGGGGTTTACCAATTTTGATTTATTAATATCATGCGACTTATTTTTGGTTCAAAACTAGGTTTATTCTTTTAGGATGGGCAGAAATATGCAAGAAAGAAAGAAAGAAAGCCAAGATTTAAGGAAAGACTCTGAAATAAAATATGCACACACAGACTTGAAACAATCTGGTCCTAGGGTAACAAAGTAACAGGTTTTTCTCCACACATTTCCCCCACCCCCAGACAGGCACTGAATCCCAGTATGCAAACAAAAGGGACATATTGTAGAGGTGATTCATACAGCTGGGAAGACAAAAGGCTGTAGCAGCCAAAGCCAACATTTAACAACGGCCTATAATGGCAAACTTGTTTCTCTCTTTTTGAGGAAAAGTGGCATGTTTGAATAAGTGGCATATTCTCTAAAGTTTCCATTTTTAAACATTAACTAATATACCTAAAATAACTACCAACTTTCCCTTTTTTTTTTTTTTTTTTACAGAAACCCAGTTTTTCATAAATATCTGTCTGTGCTTTCATCTACATATGTGCTGCTATCTTTCCATAAACTCAATCACAGTGTAATTTAGTCTGTATGGGTAAATGTAGAAAGACTCTCAGATGGCTTAGAAGAAATAGAACAAAATTAGTTTGGATTTTTTTCCAAGTGGATTGTCACAATCTGTGCATGTTATTTCCCTTATCGTTACATTTATGCAACATTCAGATTCCCTTTCCTCCTTCATCTATCTCCTATTTAAGATAAACAGGGGAAAAATTAAGTGGGTATAATCACCTCTAGATTCTTCATAAACATTACACAATAGCTAAGAGACTGTAATGTTTGAATGGCTGTTATTGGTTTAAATTTGGCATGTGACATTGAAGCAGTGTATCCTCTAATGTGCCCAGGAAAATCTCAAAAATCTCGATCAGAGTTCCAGGCACAGATAGGCACAGGATAATTTTTTTTTTTTTTTTTTTTTTTTGCTATGCTATGTTTTAACATTCCAGAATCTGGTCTCTGTCAAGATCATCGTTCAAAGGAGCCTCCATTTTAACACAGCTGCCGCGAGATTTCAAATACAGGATTAAAGCAGCTTGTTTACAGAAATGTGTTTAGTCTCATTTCTAAGGAAATTTATATTTGCCATGCTACTTATGTATTTTATTAAACCATAATTATTTGCTACTAACACACATAACACAATTAAATACATGTTAATCTCGAAGTCACAATAGAAATTATTTCTTCCAGGTAGCTCCAAGTTGGCCTCCAAAAGTGGAGGGTCTCTGAACTTTCTTCCATTGAACATCACTAATAAAAGGATGGCACCTAGGATTTCAACATCATTTTCCCAACTAATGGCAATATTGTTGCAAGTACTTGAAGTAATTAGATTCAAAAGACATTTCTAATTCTTCCGCATTTAATTGATTTTTCCCTGTGTGTGCCTCCGAAACCTTCTAAACCTCCTAAACCATAATAAGAATTTATATTTGTATCATGAATATTTTCCATAATGAATATCAATTACCCATTTGCGCTTTATTTTCTCTCTTACTAGCATTCCCTTTGGAGCAGAGGTCTTGCCTCCCTGCCTTCTATACCCATGTTTGAAACACAGCACCAGCCAGGTGCGGTGTGCACCTTCTCAGAAGGCTGCGGCAGGAAGATCACTTGAACCCAGGACTTTGAGACTTAAGTGAGCTACGATTGCACCAAACTGCACTCCAGCCTGGGCAACAGAGCAAGACCCTGTCTCAAAACCAAACAAAACATTGCTAGAACGGTAGTCTTTGAATTCAATAAATTATCCATTTTATATTAATATGATTTAGAGCCTACAATCACATCAGATATTCAGAAAATCTTTCCCACCATACTAACTTTATTTTTAAAATTTTTCATTGTCATATAATACTTGTACACATCTTGTGGGGGCATATGTAATACTTTGATACATGTATACACTGTGTAATGATCAAATCCGAGTAATTGGGATATTCATAACCTCAAATATTTGTCTTTTTTATTGTTGGGAACATTATAATTCTTCTCTTCTAGCTATTTTGAAATAAACAGAAATTGTTGTTAGCTATAATTTTCCTATTGAACTATCAAATACTAGAACTTGTCCATCTAACTACATTTTTGTACTGACTATAATTTCATCAGGGACCTCAACTTCTGATACAAAGTGGATGAATAACACCACCATTTTAGATTCAATATAACCTAGTCACTTCCAGGTTAATGTAGTTTTGTTGGAGAAAATACGCAGCTTTTCAAGATTGCTCTACATCCTCCCCTTGTCATCTTTCAGCCAATGAAAGCTGAGTTTAGAAGAGGCTTGCATACATATGGCTTAGCATTGGAAGAGATAGGTGAGAAGAAACAGGGAAAATAGGCAGTAATGCTCCAGTGAGTTCATCCAGCATCCAGATCCGTTAGAGTGTTTTTTTATTCTGCATTGTCAAAGCTAACTCACCAGCATCCCATCCTTATTCCAGCCTGTAAGAGAGGAAAATGAGAAGTAGTGGAGAGCATGAAATGTCCTACTTGGTGATATGACCTGGAAGTTGTGTACATTATTCCTGTTTCAATCCAATTGACTGGAACTTACTGGGTTCAGTAAGTTTCATAACACATTCTGATAGCAAAGATATTTACATGAATAGCTAACAACTGTGTAAGAAAAAAAGAGTTTTCATGAAATGGGTGAAAATAACATCTAACGAAAGTTTTTTAAGCAGGAGGAATCAATTCATCTTGAGGAATTAGGTAAAGCATTTTAGAGCATGTCTCATAAAATGAACTAAATGGGTTATATTCAATTGATTTATTGAACATATTTAGTTAATCTCAGCAATGTAAGTAATGAGAAGCTAAGTAATGAGAAGCTAAACAATTACTACACCTTTCCTAAATGGGAGTTACTAATTACTAATTTTACTATACTTTCCTTGCATGACCGAAATCATATAAAATGGTGAAACCCAGGGTATTTTGAGACACACATTTTTTTAAAGTTCAAAGTTCTATGATATATTAAAATAGAAATGCTATGTACCATATGCTACACTTTCAAATCAACTGGGTAATACTGTGCAAAATAGCAACCAAATATTGAGAAAAAGTTTTGTATGACTTGAATCAGTTATCTTTGGTTATAGATAACTTTTGGTTAAAAACAACGAACAGAGCCTTTAGATGTGGTGCAGGAGTTTACAAAAAATTACCTCAGATCCTGAGCTCATTGATCTCCCAATTCTGTCTGTTTTTGTTGATTTTCAGTCTTTTTAATCTTACCCCACGGATTCATCATGGGTCTTTTAGTTATTTATTTTTAGCAGCCAAGCAAAAGCATACACAAAAGCTCCTTAGAAGACGTAAGTTTCTGCTTTCTTGATGAAAACTACAAAAAAAAAAAAAAAAAACCTTAGGAAAGTAAGTATCCTGAAAAATAGATATTCCTGTAGCTAACTTAAATCAACAATGACTAGGCTGACCCTCTGGAGTGGGGCATATTGCCATTCTAATTAATTCAAGGTTTACATATTAAGTAAGCAGAGGGAGAATGTCTTTGGGGTAAGCAAATAATGAATTCTTCCATAGCTATGTAACCTCTGAAATCATGGCCTTCATGTGCTTGATAATTCTCGGACAACTTTAAGGTTATTTCCAATCTCTGCTGCCTCCTTAGGTAACTCACTTCATCAGTGATGCCATCTCTCTCCTTAATAAACAGTATTCCCTTTCTACTGCCTCTTTGTTCATGGAATTACTAGTATCTCCTGTAATAAAAATAAATAAATCTCTTCTCATCCCAATCACTGATTCTAACTACCTTGCAATTTTTCTCCTTTCCTCAATGGCCAGGTATTTCTAAAGTGTAATTCTTACTCATTGCCTCTGCTCATTTACTGCCCTTTTACTTTCTAACCCCAATTAGTATGATCTTTCCTCCCACAAAAACAACAAACCTGTTATTGGTAAAGTCAACAGTGGCCAATGATTTTAATATTTCAAATGAAATACACAATTTTCTGATCTTGTAAAACCTGAGTACTGTGTGGCATTTCACTCTGTTTACTACTCTTGCTGAAATTCTAGCTTCCTTTGGCACCTGATAATATGTTGTTTATTGGATTTTCTCATATATTCTTGGCCACATCTTGGTCACTTTAATAATTTATGTATTCTCTTTCTATATCTCCTCCATTGATACAGGATACCAATATGATAAAAATACTCTACATTAAGAAATGCCTGTTGTTATAAATAGAATACGATTGATTCTGTTAGACCATTAAATTTCTCTATCACTTTTAAGTGAACATGATGTTCACCTGGAATTGATTTTCAGTGATATTGAAGACCAGGATGATAAACAGATACCCTGTTTCCTCACATAGACAAATACTGTAAAAGTATAATTTAGAAAGTTGTTAAATATGCAGTCAAGCATAAAGAAAAAAGAAAGGGGATCCTCAGGTGTTAGTAACAAATAGAAAACTCAAAACCAGATGAACCAGTCTCAAAGTAATTCAACTGTGGTTCATGAGTGCTTCAA
This sequence comes from Mandrillus leucophaeus, assembly GCF_000951045.1. Lineage (NCBI taxonomy): Eukaryota > Metazoa > Chordata > Mammalia > Primates > Cercopithecidae > Mandrillus > Mandrillus leucophaeus. The sequence continues at coordinate 720,954 of NW_012101543.1, read as the reverse complement.
CAATCCTTGAGGGTTAAAATCCAGCACCATTATATGGAAAGAAAATGTGGTCTCTCATCTCTAAAAAGTTGAAGGCTTAAACAGTCATCTGAGTATGGCTGAGATCTTTGAAGTGTTGCCCTAGGCATTATTTAAAAAAAAGAAAAAACAACTTAGACAAAAAATGTTAACTACTGACCTGGAAAAGTGTTTTTAAAACTGGCTACATATCAAGGAAAAAAGAAAAGAAAGACCATCATAAGAAATAGGATATCAAGGCCTATTGCATGATCGAGGATGGAGTCTAAATATATATTGCCTACATGATAGTAGAGACACATTCTAGGAAATTAACTTAATGCTACTTGAGGATTATTGAAAATCCTAAATCCCCTATTGAAGCACACATTTTCCCATAGCGGTTTGCACTGAACTTCCACAGACCTCTGCCAAGCTCACAGGAAAAAATTACAAACCTCAAAAGAAATAAGCCCCCTAAAATCAATACATTGAATATGATAAAAGAAATTTATTTATCCAGCTCTTCATCCATCTGATGTTTATCAGATGACCACTATAAACTAGAGAGTTTTGAAGGCATAGCATGTACAGAGGTAAACAGAGAGTGACAAGATGAAGATATAAAAGAAAGGAAAGAAACTACAGAAAGTCAGGATAAAAGGAGGAAGAGGAGAAATAGGAGAAGGAGAAGGGTAAGAATCACAAAAGAGAAAAGCTATAATAAGAATTTACTGTCTGAAATTAAAACTTAATGGACATGTGTTCACTTCAGGGGTATACATAGTAAAATTGGAACAATACAAAGATTAATTTGGCTCCTCCTCAAGGATGGCATGCAATTATGTCATATTGCTATACAATTTTTAACATCAGTTTTTAAATCTGATAAAGATAGCACTTTTTTAGTCTACAGAATAATATCACCAATGAACTTTTTTAGTCTAAAGAAGTCTACAGAATAATATCACCAATGAACATTGGTGAATAATCCTCATACAATATCATCAAATAGAATTGCACAGGCAAACAAAAATTTTTTAATATAAACAATTGAAGAATGCTAGGATGGTAGAATATTAGATATTTTATTAAAATATTTTACTATATTAATACATCTAAGGAGAAAACTCATAAGAATGTCTCCAGATAGGATGAAAAGTGCTAGACAAAATTCAAAGACCATATCTGCTAAAAATCACTCAGTAAAATAGAAATAGGTGAATACAGTGAAATACTGTGCCACTTATATGTATCAGAATGGTCAAAATAAAACAAAATGCCAAGTTTTGTTAAAGATATGGAGCAACAAGAACTTTATTATACTGTTGGAAAATGATATGTCAGACAGTGCTAAAGCTGAAGATTTGCATATGGAACCACCAATTCCACACTTAGGAATGTAATTGACCAAGGTGAACTTAATATTTCCCTCAGTTTGACTAAAGTTTAGATAGAGTTCTTCCTTACTCTAGAGGGCTGACCTCCCTTTCCTTAGAGCATTTACTTTGGAAAACTGGTAATTATCAATTCTTTCTCTGCCTTTGTCAGACGAATATTTTGCAAATATTTTCTCCTATTCAACAGACTGTATATTCACTTTGCTGATTGCTTCCTTTGCTGTTCAGAAGCTTATTCATTTGATATAGTTCCATTTTATCTGCGCTTTTGAGGTCTTAGCCATAACATTTTTGCATAGGCCAGTGTCCTTAAGTATTTTTCCTGTTTTTGTCTAGTATTTTTATAATTTCAGGTCTTATGTTTAAGTTATTAATTCATCATAAGTTGAATTTTTTACATACTTTGACATAGGAGTTCAGTTTTATTCTTCTGTATGTGGACATCCGGTTTCCCCAGCACCATTTATTGAAGTATGTCCTTTACCCAACGTATATTCTTTGTATCTTTCTAAAAAAAATCATTAATTGGCTATAAATATGTAGATTTGTTTCTGCATTATCTGCTCTGCTCCAGTGGACTATGTGTCTCTTTTTATGCCAATTCCAGGCTATTTTGGTTATTATAGCCTAGTAATATATTTTGAAGTCAGGTAGGGTGATGCTACCAGCTTTGTTGTTTTGGGGATTGCTTTGGGTATGCAGGCTCTTTTTGGCTCCCATACAAATTTTAGAACGGCTTTTTCTATTTCTAAGAATAATGACATTGGCATTTTGGTAAGAAATGCATTGAATCTATAGATTTTGGGGGGAAGTATGGTCATTTTAAGGATATTGATTCTTCCAATCCATGAGCGTTTGTTTGGGTCCTCTTAAATTTCTTTCATTAGTATTTTGTAGGGGATTTTTAAAATGTAAATAAAAAAAAAAAAAAAAAACCTCTATACACCTAGGACTGTCTTTCTCCAAGACCTGGAAGCCATCCCTTTGAAATGTAATCCACATTTAGTCAACTGGGAGACCTATCTCCCAGTGTCTATTGGAGGGTAGAAACCTAACATCAGTGGGTCCCTACTTCCAAGTTACACAGCTATCTCCTGTGGTAAAGATAGATAATTAGGTATGGCCAGTTGGCAAACACACACGACCTACAATTCTCCCATACCTGCTCTTAATAATTCTCCTATCCAGACATTGTTTTAGTGAAATTGAGTTTAGACTGTGCTCTGCTCTCTCTATCCTATTGCAATAGCCTTGAATAAAGTCATCCTTACCTGCTCAACTTTATCTGGTGCACGTTTTGACTTGACATTCCCGACAGAAATGCAAACATGTATACTCCAAAAAGACATGAGCTAGAAGTTCATAGCAGCACTCTTCAAAATAACCCCAAAGTTTAAACTAGCCAACTGTCAATCAACACTTGAATGAATACATAATTCATAGTATATTCACAAAATAATACTATTCAACAATAAAAAAGTCAACAACTGCAGGGAAACATAACATCAAGCAAAAAAGGCAAAACAAGCCAGTCACAAATGCCTTCTATTTTATTTAATTCACATAAATTACAAAAACAAGTGGAGCTTATCTATCCTCTTAGAAATCAGGCTCATAACTATCCTTGGTGGAGACAGTAACAGAGAGTTATTCAAGAGGTGCTGGTCATATTCTGTTTCTTGTTCAAGGTGCTAGTTACACGAGTGTATTTAGAATGTGAAAATTCAGCAAACTGTCTAGTTTTGAAAGATGCACTTTTCTTTATGGCTATTACTCTTAGCATTTTTAAAAGTCACCCAGGGATCTTGTTAAGCATACAGATTTCAGTATCACATTTCTAGACCTTCTGATTTAGAAAATCTAGGATGGAACTAGCATAGGAGCATTTTAACAAGCAGGCGGTCTTGGCACACTTTGAAAAATACTGTGTTTAAGGGCTGTAAGGTAATGAAACTCTAATTACTTTTTGTCAAAGAATCAATGAGAAAAAAAAGACATAGTAACATTTGAATGTGACAAAGAGAAAAAATTATGGAATAGAACTCCACCAACTATAGCATTTTGGGTATATTTTTGTAAATAAAGAGGCGCAGTTTGGTAAACAAAGTAAAAAGCTATTTCTGCTCCACTCTAATACAAAAAATATACCATTTTTGCAAGATTTTCTTGATCATTTATGATTTAGGAGAGGGGGCATTGCTATGGCAATGCAACAATAAACATGGTAGCCTACATTTAACACCTGAGTGGAGACTGGGCTGAATGTGATATAAATCTGTCATCCCTCCATCTACAGGATTGGCTCGGCCATTCTATCAATCCTTCTATCCTGTACTCACTCCCGCTAATGTTGCAGTGAATAGGGACTTGGCCAAGCATGCTATGAATTGTTTGTCACAACCTTTTCTGAAGGTAGCTATACTAAGCTGCAGCTTCTTAGGGCTTACCATCCCATTAATTCAAATCTGAGAGAAGAGACTCCAGAAAACAATAGGAACAAGGCAAATACAGCTTTACCTCCTCTAGGTTTAGGTGGGTGCATTAGCTGAGCCACACTGGGCTACTCCAGCAAAGAGATGACTAACCAAGATCTTGTTTTATTTACTTGAATCGCCAATGATAAGTAAATTATTGAAACAGTTTTATAAATACTCTAAAAAAACTGATACATAAATTATACATATCTGCAGAGTATAAAACAACAACAAAAAATATAATTTGTTACTGCAGGTAAGAATAAAATCTCTACAGACTCACTTGGGTGTAGATTCATAAAGCTGTTATTTTTCCAACCCCTTTCCTGACTTCTTTCCTCCTACATTCTCCCTCACACAATATCTTGTATTTTCTCTACAATAAAGGTTGAATTCACTGATTTGCTAGTCTACAGTTTTTCTGGTTTGTCTCTTGACCCATTTTAAAACTAATGGATTTGTGTTTGCCACTTTTAAATCCTCAGATATCTTCCCTGAATCATGTGATTTTTCACCCCCTTTTGCTGTCACTTTGGTTTTGAAAGAAGTAAATCAATACTGTGGCTTACAAAGCTCAGGCACTATTGTCGGTAAATATATTGCATTCAGTTACTTTTGCTCACTAATTGTTGCTTGATATAATACTAGAACATCCTCTGCTGCACCAGGAAAAAAAAAAAGCTATTTTGAGCTGTGAACCAAGGATTGATTTCTTTTAAAATAAAAAATATATTTTATGTATTGCATCTAACCTTGTTATTTTTGTGATTTCAGGGAAACCTCTTTTTTCTTATTTGTGTGCAATAGATGCAATCTTCTGCAGAGGTGAGGAGTTGTTTTCGTCTCTCCAGCTTATATTCTGGTAAGTTCCACATATAGTCATTTAATCAATTATACTTCTTAATGTCTCACGCAGATGTTCCAAAACACATCCCCAGAGTCAGAAAGCCTATGCAGACTCTAACATGTTTCAACCCCTCTGAGTCTGTATTTCCTCACCTATCAAAGGAAAACATTCACAATAAAACCATTTTGCGATATTGGCAATCAATGAGATAATGCAAACAAAAGTGTAAACTGAAAAACAACCTGTAATTGCTGATCAATCCTGCATCATCAAAAGTTAAGCAAAGATTGTGTAAGAAGAAGGATAGGTGAGTTTCCTCCAGTTACTCACATTGTCTACTGTCCCTTACGAAGGTGGAATTTATTTAGGGCCATACCACCTGTATTAGCTTTAAAGAATACCACCTGCAACTAGGTAATTTATAAACAAAGGAGGTTTAATTAACTCACAGTTCCGCATGGCTGGGGAGGCCTCAGGAAACTTAAAATCACGATGGAAGGGGAAGCAGGCATCTTCTTCACAAGGCAGAAGGAAAGACAGAGGGAGTAAACAGGGAAAAGGCCCTTATAAAACCATGAGATCTCATGAGAACTCACTCACTATCATGAGAACAGCATGGGGGAATCACCCCCATGATCCAATCACCTTTCACTAGGTCTCTCCCTTGACATGTGGGTGTTATAATTCGAAATGGGTTTTGGGTGGGGACACAAAGCCAAACCATGTCACCACTCTGAATGTCCCTGATCTCCTCTGACCTTGAAAAGCTAAGCGTGATCAGGCCTGGTTAGTACTGAGATGGGAGACAAAGGAGAAGTCCTTACAAAGGATCAGTTGGATTAGCCACATTTGATGCACCTATATTCAAGAAGATGAGAGCTTCAGGAGAAAGCTTGCAATCCGGAAGATACATAGTGCCACTATAAATTCTGATCTCCAGTCCCTGAGGGGCTCAATGTACCCTGTTTTTCAAGTCAATTTTCACTCCTAATGAGCACAAAGACTCTCTCAAGCCCCTTTGCATCCTCTACCTTAGACTCCCTTCCCTCATTTTTAGCAAACAACTTCTCCCATTATATCCTATTTTTAAAATACAAGAATGTGGATGAGAAACCTCACACCTTACCATCACCTAACTTACCAATGTGCCTCCATTCAGTATCCTTCCTTCTGGCTAGAAAGTGAGCTGCATAACTCCAGCCTGCCGCTTTCCACCACAGAACTCCTGTGAACAGTTAAAAATGGTAGAGTCACCTCATCTTAAAAACAATAAAAAAAATTCTGGATGGCACATCAATCTTCAGCTAGAAATTTACCTTTCTTCTTTCTCTTTACGGCCAAATTTCTTCAGATTCAAAGCTTAATATCTCCACTTCTCAACAGCCTACTCATTCTTCAACCCACTGCAATCTGGCCTCTTCCTACTACACCACCAACAGATCTCTTTAAAGCAAATGGAAACTTTTCAGTCCATATCTTCCTTGATCTCACAATGGCTTTCGTTTTTGTCATTTATACCCCTTCATTTTAAAAATAATTTGTTGACATGAAATTCATAATGAATTTTAAAAGGACAATTCAGTGGCACTTGGTACACTTACAGTGCTGTGCAACAACAACCTATGTCTAGTTTCAAAACATTTCCATCACTCCAAAGTAAAATCCATTACACATCAAACAGTTTCTCATTTCCACCTCCTCCTCCAAGGCCCTGTCAACCACCACTCTGCATTTTGTCTCTATGGACTTATTTCTTCTAGACTTTTTATATAAAAGGAATTATACAATATGTGGCCTTTTGTGTCTAGCTTCTTTCACTTGGCATAATGTTTTAGAGGTTCATCCACATTGTAGCTTGTGTTAGTAATCATTACTCATTATAGTGGAATAATATTTCATTGTATGTATATACCACATACTTATTATTATAGTGGAATAATGTTCCTTAGTATGTACATACATACATACAATGGAATAATATTCCATTTATGGTATGTATGTACATATGAAGGAACATTATAATATCCACTATAATAATATATAATCCACTGTAATAAAGAATAATTACGAACACAAGCTACAATGTGGGTGAACCTCTAAAACATTATGCCAAGTGAAAGAAGCTAGACACAAAAGGTCACATATTGTATAATTCCTTTTATATAAAAAAATCTAGAATAGATAAGTCCATAGAGACAGAATGCAGAGTGGTGGTTGATAGGGCCTTGAAGGAGGAGGTGGATATGAGAAACTGTTTGATGTGTATGGCATGTATATATCACATATTCCATATTATGGTATGTATATATGGAATGAACACAGTGTATTCATTCATTTCCCTTCTTGAAAAACACTCTTCCTTTGGCTTGTGGAACACTACAGTTGTTTTCCTTTTACTTTTGCAAGCATAATACTTAGCATAGTATTTTGGAGGTTTGTCTACATTTTTGCATATATGAATGCTTTATTCCTTTTTATGGTCAAATAATATATTCCATTGTATGCATATCACAAAATATATGCATGCACCCCCCAAAAATTTCAAAACCTATATTTCAAAATAAGCAATGAGGAAAAGATTCCCTATTCAATAATAAATGATGCTGGAATAACTGACTACCTTAAATAGAAGAATGAAATGACCCGTAACAATCGCCATATAAAAAAGTTAACTTGACCGTGCACGGTGGCTCACGCCTGTAATCCCAGCACTTTGGGAGGCCAAGGCAGGTGGATCATGAGGTCCGGAGATCGAGACCATCCTGGCTAACATGGTGAAACCCCATCTCTACTAAAAATACAAAAACAAAAATTAGCCAGGCGTGGTGGCAGGCACCTGTAGTCCCAGCTACTTGGGAGGCTGAGGCAGGAGAATGGCGTGAACCTGGGAGGCAGAGCTTGCAGTGAACCGAGATTGCACCACTGCACTCCTGCCTGGGCGACAGAGCGAGACTCTGTCTCAAAAAGGAAAAAAAAAAAAAGATAACTCAAGATGGATTACATACATAAATTTAAGACCTCAAACTATGAAAATTCTTGAAGGAATACTAAGAAATACTCTTCTTGATACCGGTCTTAGTAAAGCATTTATGGCTAAGCCCTGAAAAGCAATGACAACACAGACAAAAATTGATTAAGCATGACCTAATTAATTAAGAGAGTAAGCAGATAACCTACAGAATGGGAGAAAAAATTTTCAAGCAACACACTCAACAAAGGACTAAGACACAGAATCTATAAGAAACTTAATCTTAAGAAACTTAACTACAAGAAATTTAACTATAAGAAACTTAAACAATTCAACGAGTGGCAAATAAATCACCCTATTAAAAAGTGGATAAAGACAAGAACAGACAATTCACAAAAGAGACATACAAGTGGCCAATAAATATATGAAGAAAGGCTCACCGTTACTAATCATCAGAGAAATGCAAATCAAAATCATAATGAGATACCATCTCATACTTGTCAGAATTACTGTTTTTAAAAAGTCAAAAAGCAACAGTGGTTAGTGAGTCTACAGAGAAAAGGACACACTTGTACGCTGTTGGTGGGAATGCAAATTAATTCAGCCACTGTGGAGAGCAGTTTGGAGATTTCCCAAAGAACTAAGAGTTGAGCTACCATTTGACGCAGCAATCCTGATACTTGATAAATACCAAAAGGAAAATGAATCATTGTACCTAAAGAATGGGACACATGCACCCATATGTTCGTCACAGTGCTATTCACAATAGCAAAAACATGGAATCAACCCACGTACCCATCAGTGGTGGAGTAAATAAAGAAATGTGATGCATATACACCATGGAATACTACACAGCCATAAAAAAGGAATGAAATCATATCCTTCGCAGCAACATGGATGCAGCTGGAGACCATTATACTAAGTGAACTAATGCAGAAATAGAAAAACAAATGATGTATAGTCTCACTTACAAATGAGAGTTAAACAATGGGGAAACATGTAAATAAAGATGGGAACAAAAGAGAATGGGAACCACCAGAGAGGAGAGAGAGGGAGAAGGGCAAGGACTGAAAAACTACCTATTGGGTACTATGTTCACTACCTGGGTAACGGGTTGAATAATGTCTCAAACCTCAGCATCATGCAATATACTTTTGTAACAAACTTGCACATGTACTCCCTGATTCTGAAATAAATGCTGAATAAGAAAGAATTAAAACTAAAGAACCTATATATCTCTCCCAGATATTTCTTCTGAACTTCAGATCCATATATGGAACTGCTATTTGATATTTTCACTTGTCAATCATTCATATACCTGTCATGCACATACAGACAGTCCCCAACTTATGATAGTCCCAATTACAGTTTTTCAACTTTATGATGGTGGGAAAGTGATGTGCATTCAGAACTTGTAGTACAAATTTTTATTTTTTTCTAAGCTAGTGTTATGCAGTATGACTCTTGAGAGGCGAGGCAGAGGTAGGGAATAGCAGCTCCCAGTCAGCCATATGATCATGAGAGTAAACAACAGAGACTCTACAGTGCACTTTGTTGTCAAAAGATGTTGCTCAACTATAGGCTCAGGTGGGTTCTCAGAACACTTAAGGCAGTTTAGACTAAGCTGTAACATTCAGTAGCTTAGGTATATTACATGCATTTCAACTTACAATATTTTCAATTTACGATGGGTTTATCAGGACATAACCCTATCATAAGTCAAGAAGCATCTTTACTTCAAATACAACATAAAAGACCAATGTCACTATGTTTTCCAAAAGATTGTGCTTCCTTTGACATTTCCACTTTCAGTAAATGGCACTGCCATTTATCCTGTTATCTAAGTTAAAAACCTAGGTGCTACCCTTGATCGATTATTCTCCCTCCTCTCCCATATTTAATCACCAAATTTTATTCAGTTTATCTCTTTAATATCTCTTGAATCCAATCACTTTACTCCAATTCCATCAGCATTAACCTTGTCCAAAACACCATCCTCTCTTCTATAAATTAAAACAAATGCCTCTTAGCTGATCCCATGCCTCCAGGCACAGTCTATTTTCCATATTGCAGCCAGAGTGATTTTCTAATATACAACTCTTGTTGTGCCAACCCCGTGATGAAGAAATGTCTTCAACAGCTCCATGTTGCCCTCAGAATGAAGTAAAAACTTTGAAAATGCTTCCTGGACACTTCAAGAACTGGTTCTGTTTACTCTTCTCTCCCGATGTCCAGCCACTCTTCCCAGAATTCTACATCTTATGCACAATAGCTTTTTAGTTTTGGAACAGGCTACTCCCTCTTTTTTAAAAAATGTCTTTGCCTAAGCTGTTTTTTCTGTCTAGAACACTCTCCTCACACAATTACACAACCACTTTCATCTTACAGATGATTCTTATTCATTTCTGAAAGGTCAAGTACATTCTTTCTGCCTTCAGCATAGATTTTATTTGGATCCTGTGTTGGTCATCTTATATTTAACTACTGCTCAGTGTAATGCGTTTTAGTACAGTGCAGGGTTAACTGCCTTGTCTTTATCTCAAACTTATGATTCTCTATTCTGACTTAGCAGAGACCATGTGTTTTTGCATCTTTTTTGAGAATATTAAAGTACAGTGTCCTAAGTTTTTTTATTATTTCTGGATAAAAAAAAATTTTCAAATTATGCCTTTCTTTCATGGGTGTGAATATATATTTTAAAGACTGTGACTTTGTCTTAATTAGAGACTTTCTGTGTTCCCATTCATCTTCCCCTCACCATACCTCAAGGCCAGTTTGATAGAAAGATACACCCAACATGGAAAGTTTTTCCATGATGTCCTTGCAAGACTTTGAGCTTTGGAAATTTAAATTAAAAGATTGTGATGAAAAAGAAAGATAAAAAGGACCACACTGACTCTATTAACTAATTAAAATTAAAAAGAATAAAAATTTAATGTTGCCAAAAGGAAGTCTTCTGATAACATGTTTTGGACAAAGATCATATTAAAAATTTGTACCTACCTCCTGTGGGCTGAATGTGTCTGTTCCCCTCAAAATTCATTTGTTGAAACATAATCCCCAATAGGATAGTATTAAGAGATGAGGCTTTTTGGAGAGGATTAAATCATGTGGATAGATCTTTCGTGAATGGGATAGGCACCCTGACAAAAAAGGCCTGAAGGAGGTCATTTGCCCCTCCTGCAGTATGAGAAACTAGCAGGGAGGTGCCTTCTATGAAACAGAGATCAAGGCCTCGCCAGACACCAAATTGTCTGGCACCTCGATCTTGGACTTTCCAGCCTCCAGCACTACAAGAAATAAAGTTATGCTGTTTCTAAATTACCCAATGTAAAGTATTTTACTATAGCCACCTGAATGGCCGAAGATACTACTCATGATTTTGAGTGTTGAAATACATCTTTGTAAAAGATGATACACTAGAAAATGCAAAGGAAAAAGTTTTTCGATTTTTAGTAGAGGTGGGGTTTTGCCATGCTGGCCAGGCTAGTCTCGAACTCCTGACCTCAGGTGATCCGCCCATCTTGGCTTCCCAAAGTGCTGGAATTACAGGCGTGAGCTGCTGCATCTGTTGTCCCTGGTACTCAGGAGGCTGAGGCAGGAGAATTGCTTGAACCTGGGAGACAAGAGTTGCAGTGAGTTGAGATGGTGCCATTGCACTTCAGCCTGGCGACAGAGCAAGACACCATCTTAAAAAAAAAAAAAAAGAAAGAAAGAAAGAAAAAAAGAAACAACAAAAAAAGAAAAAACATTTTCTAAAATATTTTGTAGAAATCTTCAAAGAAACAATAAAATATTGGCTAGGAAACAATACATCAAAAGCACTCATTAGGTATTGTCAGGGTAAAAAAAGTAAATTAAAATGGAAATGAACAGTATGATTTCATAAATCAGTCTGAGTAAAATAATAAAACAAACAGTTCTACTGGCGAAAAAGAAACTAGACTTTTTCTTAAGCGAACCACATTTCTGAATCACCCACATGTGACTTTTAAAAAGTATAGTGTTCTTGGCATGTGAAACACAGTTAACAGCACTGCTTTACTTTTTAAAGTCCACAAAAGACACATTAGCATATTCTATAATTTAACATTTAAAAATTGCCTTGGATTATGTAAGTTTCATATGAAATAAATCCTACCAGGGACACACTAGGAAGTAATGGGAAGAATCTCATATCAATGGTCAAGTAACTGATTCTAGCTCAAGACTTACAACCAACTATGTAACCTCAAATAAGTCACCTAGCTTCCAGTTTCTCTGTGCCACATTTTCTTCTCCTATGAAATAATAAGTAGGTTGGACTAACTGGTCTCCAAGGTCTCTTTCAGCTCAAACTCTAGTATGGAATAAAATTGAAAAGCAAATGTACTTTTCACTAAAATAATTACTTACTACTGAGTATAATTGCTTCCTTTTGGTAAAAGGACATGCTCATTATACTCATTTTTATATGTACAGCACTGTTTCCTATTTACACAGTGTGCCTATAAAGCTAGGTGATGTTTGTTGAGCAAGCATAGAAGCACTTATTCTTGTAAATGAATCTAGTCCCATCTTAGATGGCTAAACCTAGAGGATGCAGACTTACTCTTCTGATGCTGAGACTAATGAGTTTGAAATTGTTAAAATGATCTTTCGAGCTCAGTCAGAATGGTGCACACCTGTAGCCCCAGCTACTCAGGAGGCCAAGATGAGAAATTCCCTTGAGGCCCAGAATTTCAGACAGAGTGCAGGATGATTGTGTTTGTAATAGACACCGCATTCCAGCCTAGGGAACACAGCAAGAGTCTATACGCAAACAAATAAATAAAGTAAATGAATAAAAATGCCTGACCCAGTATATACCCCAGTATATTCTGAATTGCAAATATATATTTTTTATCTTAATATTTCATTCATTTATTCACTTGTTAAGGATATCGTCACTGGGGATAAGTTTTAGTTTTTTGACTGTGTTTTTACTTTTTTCTTAGTAACAATGAGACATCTTTCATAGTCAGTATTGGACTGGAAGACAGAGTGATAAGACTAGATAATATGGCAGTTGATATCTAAAATGTGCGATTTACTTATAACGTAAAGAGATGATTTTTTTTGTGTGTGGCTGGTAAAATAGTAACTGTTAAAATAATCTCAAAAGAGGAATTATAAATGTGGCTTGAAAAATTGCAGCATATTTAGAATAAATGCATGCATTCCCAGGGGAATACTTTGAAGCATAGCTTTGTCTAATTCTATAATTCTACTACAGTTTGTTTAAAAAAATCAGTTTCATTACTTTATAAATAGACATATTTATAATAAACCTAAAATTAAATCTGTGTTTGAAAGAATATATGTGTGTGTGTGTATATATATACACATATATATGTCACGATCTGCTAGTTTTGAAATTCCAATTTCTTCTATCACCCTTTTCCTTACATCTTCATCTGCTGTGTCCAGAATAAATATTTAAATAAATTATCAAAAGGAAATTTAAAAGGTTCCTGAGCAAAGGTATCTTTAAGCTTCACGTAAGAATAGATACTTAATGAGAACTTATTCCTATTGCCTGGATATTGGGGAATCTTTCTTTCCCTTCTTATCAATATTGTGGCAAGTTCTTTACCAGGTTGAATTAAAATGCTCTTGAAAGCAAAGCCACAATTGGAAAGATAAACAAATATTAATATTTATTCTGATATGCATTTTATTCCAAAGATCCCTTGTCACAGGACATAAATTGAGAAAACCTATTATCTCTTTTAAGTTGCAGTTTCCGCTACTTAGAGACAATTACTGTTTTTCTGTACAGTTCATTTTCCCCAGTCACATGAAAGGTGGCATCAAATCCTACAACTACTACATTGGCTTGTTAAAACAAAAACAACGTTCACTGCTTTCATTAACATGTATGGATTTTCTATGTGAAAAACATTTTTATAATTTCTAAGAAATATAAGAGAAAAATGTTTTAAAACATTAAAAAAAACAGCTGGATTACTTCCTTCCAATCTCAAATCTTACTCCCCTCCCTGTCATTCTTTACATTCTTTAGTTTTTAATTTATTCATTAATCTAGATTTCACATTTTACCAAATTGTCATTTTTCCTCACTAAACCCAAATTACTTTAAGCAGAAATTTTGTTTATTATTGTTTTTTAACATGATTTGTTAACACATTCCACTGAAATCTGGTCAAGGAAAAAAATTTGGCAGGTTTTTTATTTGTTTTTTGATTTTCTATTATTGTCAGTCCTGAGTCAACATCGTGTTATAATGATCAGTCATAGATTTGCAGTCATTTTCTGGGAGTAAAATTTTAAAATATATGTGGGTAAGTTGGTTATTATGTGTAACACTTTTTGCTAAATTAAAATTTGCACTTTCACCTAAAAGTAGCTAAGTCCTGTAAGAGTAAATCTCAAGACATGAACTCCCTGACAGGACACTCACAAAGTTCCTACAAGTTCATGGGTTCATAATGTCTACTGGCCTGAAAGAGACCTGCCTGAACTATGTGCAGTGTAGTTTAGCAGAGCAAATAATTGAAGCTAATAGAAGGAACTTCCTGTGTCTTATGAACTCAACAGAATTACTTAAATCCCACCCCCTCCAACTCCAATAGATGAAGAAGAGACCCATGATCCTAGCATCTATGTCTTTTCACACTTGCTCAGCCACCTGTGATTCATCTTCCAGGCGTGCTAGGCTGTGGGCCTCTACATAGGCTAACTTGTCTCATTATCTAGTAATTTTTATGCAATTAAAAGGGCTCTGTCTTGGCATCATTCATCTGCAAATCTCTTCTGACTATCTTAGACCAAGTGAGGTTATACTCTTTGTGTTCCCACGGTACTGTCTACTAACTTCCACTTAACAGGTGCATTACAATTTCTCACTTTAATGTGTGAGCGAGTACCATATCTTATTCACTGCTGTATCCCCAATGCCATCTATAGTGCTTGATATATACGTGGTGCTTAATAAATAATCTGTTGACTAGATCTTCACTAAAAGTGTATTGTCAAACAATTTTATCCTGAGAATAGTATCTAATCTTCTGGAGCTCTCCAACCTTATGTTGATCCCTGAAGCAAGTTTCTGCACCTTCAGGTAAAAAACCAGCAACAATGAAAGAGTTTCAGGAATCTCACCCTTGTTAATGACTTCGCACACTTCAGTGATTGCTCCTTTGTGTTCATTTAACTAACGCTGCATCAAAATACAGTCCTCTTGGCTCTAACACATGGTTCTGGCTCTTTGGGTACTAATATTGACTTTCTTCTGCCTCGATTTGTCAATTATCTTTCAAATTTGTCCTCAGTGAAGTACCCTTAGAAACAACACAGCAAAATTTACCTCTTCTTGCTTTAGAACTTAGCCTCAACTGGGTTTGCCTCAGACTTTATGGATAGAAATTTCATTAGATAAACATTTGGTATGCTTTTGTGTCCATGACACAACATGACAGTGGTGCTCATTTAATTTTGTTTACTTGTTGATTCTATAATACACTGAACCTCACAATCCCTCTCCAGTAATGTAAAGACTACATAATTTAATATGTTGAAGCTAGATACATCATTCGATCTTATTGAATTATAAGCACACATAACAACAGGATATGTTCTGAGAAATATGTCATCAGGCAATTTTGTTGTGTGAACATCTTAGAGTGCACTTACACACGCCTAGATTTTATAGCTTGCTACATCCCTAGGCTTTGTGGTAAAGCTTATTGCTCCGAGGCTACAAATGTGTACAGCATGTTACTATATTGAATACTGTAGGCAATTATAACACAATGATATTTATTTGTATATCTACATATCTAGACATAGAAAGGTAGAATAAAAATATGATACCATAATCTTACAGAACCACAGCCATATGTGTGGCCAACTCTTGACCAAAACATGATTATATAGCACGTGACTCTATTAGCATTTTAATAAACACTTAACTAACATGGTTAAATTAGCATATATGTTTACATTCTTAATAAAACATTTTTATTTTCTCATAAAACGAAATAAGCATCTATAATTTATCCATATGCCTGTGGTCGTTCATGTCTTTGTTTCAACATATTTTCCATTACAATGAAAATTACTACCCTTTGAACAGGTCATAACAGGCTCCTTCTACCACCCCTCCCCAACTTAGTCCGTTGGAGAAAGTAGAAGACCTCAAACTGTTGACTAGTTAGCTGCATAGCACCACACACTAATAAATATTAATCCACAATTTTCCTTTGTCTTTCCTGCCTCCTCTTATTTCACCAGTGTCATCACATGCAAAAGCATCAGGGTTCACATTAAACCCAAGTGAATTAGGAGGGTGTTCAGCACTAACACATGAAAGTCATCTGATGAAAATACATTTACCCTATAATTTATATAAATGATATACATTATAATAAACTACAATAACATATAACTTATTTGCACATCTTAATTTTTTAATGAGGCACTAAAATTTGTTAGAAGTGAAGTTTCAAGTGCTATTACGACTCACATAACTCTGAGGAAAAACATCTGGATTAATTTCCTAATGTATTTTTCCATTAACATGGCCATGCTTGAGGGCAAAAGTGAATGTAGAAAGTAGAAAGAAAACAAGGAGAAAACTGCTCAGTAGAAGGTAAAAAGAAGAACGAAAGAACATAATTGATTGCCTTACTTTGCTTGAACTGAAATCCTTTAATGAAATAGCCAAGTTTACATTATTCAAGGAAGTTTAAAGACAGTATTAGTAACCTAAATATGTTTTAAAATTTCTTTCAGCTGGTAGTATATTTAAGTAGCATGTTTGGGCACCTTGAATGGACTTATGTGTCTAGTCTAAAGGAAACTGATTTATGGGGAATAAGGAAGTTCTGAAAGAGCAAGTAAGGATGACTTCTACTGGGGTTCAGGCACATGGTCAAGATTGTCCATCAGTCGGGTAGTCTGACAGAAGCCTATTTGCAAGGGAAGCTGAAGAGCAGGGAGGTCTTTCAGAAGAGAATATATCCTTAGGGAAGAAGGAAGTGCCTTGATGAATTTTAACAGCATGTAACAAAGTTGTAAAGAATCAGACTACTGAGAAAAATACAGTTGCTATCACCTGTATCTGTCCTCACTTCCTACATTCATGCCTGGGTTCTAGGAGAGAAAGAATTATAAGGAAAACAAACAAATCAAAGAGTCATTTTACTATGCTGGAGTGCAGGCATAACTACAACACAACTTTGGTACCCTGAAGGGTCAGATCTGTTTCCAATAGCAAATTGTGCCTGGTGGGAACTGTGGAACAACAGCAGAGAAAGAAAAAGTTCCCTGAGGGCCTGGCAGAGATGCGCTGGTCATTGTCAGGCACCACAGTGTGAACACTGCAAAGAAGACTTATACCTGAGCATGCAAGAAATTCTCTCTAAAAACCCCAAGAAATACTCAAGGAAACAGAGGTGATCTACATGAGGAGAGGTGACCTGAGCTAGGATAATCATCACAAGGCATAATATTTTCTAAAATGTGAAGAGGTTTAAGTCTCCTCATTTATAAGATCTCCATGCCCCTTAGTTTCCTAATTAGACACCCAGTTTAAAATATTCCTAAACATTCTATGAAGATGCAATTTGTCTCCCAGCTTCATTCAGTGTTCCCCTTCCTGAAGTTACCAGAACAGAATTGGAACCTAGACAATCTGGTTCCCAGGGCCATGCCCTGAACCTCCACACTATACCTTCTGACTAAATCTCAAGCCTTCCACAAAGGTCATGTCAACTTCTCTACTCTTTGCCTGGAGCCAGCTATTCAGATCTTGTTACTAATCAGCATCTTCTATAGAGAAGGTTTTTGAGGGTATCTGAAGATTCCAAGGATCGTGACGGGATAGAGAAAACTATTGTTCCGAAATGAATCGTCTGCCCATAGTTCATATGACATTATGAACAAATTCAATTATTTTAATGAAAGCCTGTTCAAGGAGCCAAGTTAGCTTTTTTTTAAAAAAAAAATTTTAACCCCTCAGTCATTTTACTATTTTTGGAAAAAGAAATTACATTTAATCTTTCCTTCTGAGAAAAGAAAACCCATATTATTAATACAGAGATAATTCCCATACTTTCAAATGCTTGTGAAGTACAAAAAAGTGAAATGATTTCATAGTTAGAAAAAACTCCCCTCCCCCAAATCTATAAACTTTCCGAAACAAGGCAGGATTTGTAATGTTTTCTTGTTAGACTCCATAAAGGTTACTTTAGTAAGTAACTTATAAGTTACAGGCACATATTACCGTTGAGGGAAAAGTAATTTGTTGTAATCATTTTTAATTATAGTTATTTTTAATTATCTTTGCTGTATGTGTAAACATTAAAAATACAAACAGTGCTGCTATAGCACAGATGGTTGGTGCTTGTTACCCAGGCTGTCAGGCATCATTTGAACACCATTGCCTTCTTTTCCCTAATTGTAAGGAAAAGCAATAAAGTTGCTACTTGGAAACAATTTTCATGTTTGAGAAAACTGGCTGTTACTAAGGAGGGGAGAACAAAGTTATGGAAAATTTTGTTACCCTTTTTCCCTATCTGGACAATATTTTGAACTCTTCTACATTTGAGACCCTCCGCACATTGAATGGTTGTGGATCACCCAGTCTTCAAACTAGACACGTCCATGCTTGGTTTTGCTCCAACTCAATCAACTAAGAGCTGGACTGGTTAAAAAAATAAAGTTCCCGGGCCAGGCGCGCTGGCTCACGCCTGTAATCCCAGCACTTTGGGAGGCCTACTCCAGCGGATCACGAGGTCAGGAGATCGAGACCATCCTGGCTAACACGGTGAAGCCCCGTCTCTACTAAAAAATACAAAAAACT
Source organism: Mandrillus leucophaeus (assembly GCF_000951045.1). NCBI lineage: Eukaryota > Metazoa > Chordata > Mammalia > Primates > Cercopithecidae > Mandrillus > Mandrillus leucophaeus. The sequence goes on along the minus strand of NW_012101543.1, from coordinate 702,422 downwards.
ACCCGGGCATGGTGGCGGGCGCCTGTAGTCCCAGCTGGAAGGCTGAGACAGGAGAATGGCGTGAACCCGGGAGGCGGAGCTTGCAGTGAGCTGAGATC
>NW_012101543.1:699815-702274 GCF_000951045.1 Mandrillus leucophaeus | reverse complement strand
TGATTCTTCTCTCTTTTCTTCCTTATTAGTCTTGCTAGTGGTCTATCAAATTTGTTGATCTTTTTAAAAAACCAGCTCCTGGATTCATTGATTTTTTGGATGGTTTTTGTGTCTCTATCTCCGTCAGTTCTGCTCTGTTCTTACTTATTTCTTGTATTCTGCTAGCTTTTGAATGTGTTTGCTCTTGCTTCTCTTGTTGTTTTAATTGTGATGTTAGGGTGTCAATTTTAGATCTTTCCTGCTTTCTCTTGTGGGCATTTAGTGCTAAAATTTCCCTCTACACACTGCTTTAAATGTCCCAGATATTTTGGTATGTTGTGTCTTTGTTCTCACTGGTTTCAAAGACCATCTTTATTTCTGCCTTCATTTCATTATGTACCCAGTAGTCATTCAGGAGCAGGTTGTTCAGTTTCCATGTAGTTGAGCGGTTTTGAAACTTAGCTCACTTTCAACCATTCTAGCACATATAACCAAGATACTTTCGCCACTCAAACATAAACCTTAAACCAACTGAAGTCCAGGAGTAGGCAGTCCAAGTTTCATGTGATGGTTCAACAATTGCTGTAGGAACCATGGCCTTTTTTTCTTTACCTTCCAATATGCAGGTGTATGCCTTCATTTTCATGCCTGGGATCCCAAGGCTATAAAGTTATTGCTTGTCCTTCAGAAAGCATAGCCACATTCCAGGCATAAAAAAAAAAGAGCAGCCTCAGGAGAAATACCTGTACCATTAAAGTGAGGACTTACCCAGAAATCCTCATCTTACCCTTTATGGACAGAAGTATGACATGTATTTATCCCATTGCAAGGGAGCCTGGGAAACAAATATCTGTAACTGATATATTAGCTCTCTGAACACAATCAGGATTCTGTTAGTAAGTAAAAAGAAGCAATGCATACAATATGTAGATAACCAGTTTCTGATGTGACTAGCAAAGAATACTGGGCCTGTTTCATACTCTATAAGAAAGGTCATAAAAGTCAAATGAGTATTAAGCAATAGATTACAAATAAGGTTCCCCTTTTGAATAAATAGCTCATACCATTAAAATTGCAAAGATAATTGTTCATTGTCCATTTCTTCCTTAGAGTCAACTAAATATCGAAAGACTACTTTATTCACTCATTACATGAAATGGGTCAGTTTGCTTCCAAAATAAATGTCCAGAAGATTCAGGCATTCTTTTCCAATACATGTTCCAATTCTTTTAAACTTTTTTGCCCCAGTGAGTTCCTTTTCATGGTTCAGAATTTGAAAACTAGAAACAGCCTAAGAACATTGGTCTAAGAATAGTTATGTGTTTATGAATATGGCTATTACACTATAAGTATAAGGAATACCACTTAGATATGCAACTCCTGAACAGTTAGTTTGCTACAGTGTAGAATTTCCTCTACTTGTTGACTGCTAGAAAGCCCACAACCAAATTTGTGGTCTATTCTTATAAAGCCTATAGGACTTCAGTGATACATATTTTTTGGCAAACTTTTTCTTGACTCTAGTTTTCACAGATACATATAATATACACCCTCTTACCACAGTATATATGGCTTCATAGTTCATATACTTTTTCAAAAAGGTTAAATAAAAAGAAACTAAAATATTCATCTATATATAATGCATTAACATAGGCCGAATGTTTTCTGCACATAGTGCACTGTATTATGAACTCTGAAGAAACACAGTAGAACTCGAACACATGTTATTTTTTTACAGCAATTAGAGGCATACATGCATGTCTTCCTTCCCCATGTAAAACAGTGAAGTTCAATTTGCAATGATGAAATCACTAGTGAGATTTAAGTGTAAATTAAGAGTTAATATCTATTAGAAGATGTCAAATGGGAAGTAAGTAAAGACAAGACTTTAACAAGATAAATGTTTGATTACTTTTTGAAAAAAAGAGTGAGACACGATTGAAGAAGTGGGGAGCCCTGCAGAAAGAAGGAAAGAGTGAAAGAGTGGGGCCAGGCGTGCTGGCTCACGCCTGTAATCCCTAGAAACAGCCTAAGAACATTGGTCTAAGAATAGTTATGTGTTTATGAATATGGCTATTACACTATAAGTATAAGGAATACCACTTAGATATGCAACTCCTGAACAGTTAGTTTGCTACAGTGTAGAATTTCCTCTACTTGTTGACTGCTAGAAAGCCCACAACCAAATTTGTGGTCTATTCTTATAAAGCCTATAGGACTTCAGTGATACATATTTTTTGGCAAACTTTTTCTTGACTCTAGTTTTCACAGATACATATAATATACACCCTCTTACCACAGTATATATGGCTTCATAGTTCATATACTTTTTCAAAAAGGTTAAATAAAAAGAAACTAAAATATTCATCTATATATAATGCATTAACATAGGCCGAATGTTTTCTGCACATAGTGCACTGTATTATGAACTCTGAAGAAACACAGTAGAACTCGAACACATGTTATTTTTTTACAGCAAT
>NW_012101543.1:697116-698945 GCF_000951045.1 Mandrillus leucophaeus | reverse complement strand
TTTTCATATGCATATATATGAGAAATTAATGTGATAGAACAACATTTACTCAGAAGTTGAGGAAGAAGACTCTAAACTTGAAACAAAATTACATACTTTTTGTATAAAAATAATTGTTAATGGTAAGTATTGCGATAATTAAAAATCGAGTTTTAATTTGTCACTGAAGGTGCCAGATGGACAGTCCCGGAGTGCATGTCTGTTTTGATCACAGAAACAAGTTAACAAAGACTGCTCTGCCATTTCATGCCAATTTTATATTTAATGATGAAATTGCCCTTATTAAAACCATAGTACTTTGCTCAGATGTGGATGAGTGATAGAGTGCTGTCCTCTTAACTTCAAGACTGCAACACACAGTGAAGTGCAGACAAGACTGTGGTTACTTTGAACACAGCACATAAAAGATAAGTCAGAAGCAAACAATTTCACATTCTCTGATACTAAGTTAGTGTCTACTACATAAGCCAGAATTTCTAGCTTGAAGTCTGTGCTGTAAAAGCTTACTTTTGTTTAAGAACAACTCTAGCAATATATTCTTTAGAAAACAATTAAAGGACCTGACATGAAGTCTAAGGGCTTCTGAGCCACAGTTGTTGATAGTACAGCTACACATAATGCATACATTTTTTAAACAAAATAATATTTAAAAGCACCATTGAGTTTGTAAAAATATAAGAATAAAACGAAGTTGAATGGAAAACAGGAACTCAGAGAAATAAATCAGTACCAAATCCAATTTTGCCCTGAGGACAAAGGTCAAAATCCAGTGATGTGGAGCTTACAAAGGAAAGTGTGAAGACTTCCTTTAGTACCAGTACAGTCCTAGAACACTAGAGCTACAAACAGCACAGTGAAAAATTAAAGGGCAAATTTTTTCACCACAGAAGGGTAAAACAAAGAACCTTTCTTGTCCTGAATTTTGAGCTAGATGGTGGAAAAGAAGAATCTCCCTTGAGAATGTATTACCACACACAATCACAGGAGATTAAAACACCAATTCACACTTTCATTTGTGGTTCCAAAAATCCCCTAAACTTCATATTTATTGGTCATATTTTAGGATCAGTTGTGTTCCCAGGATCTAGGAGAAGTAAATGTAAATCTTCATGGGAAAAACTTAACTTTAACTCAGATGTTAAAAATTCGCAGAAGTGACCAGGCACAGTGGCTAACACCTGTAATCCCAGCACTTTGGGAGGCTGAGGCAGGCGGATCACAAGGTCAGGAGTTTGAGACCAGTCTGATCAACATGGTGAAACCCCGTCTCTACTAAAAGATACAAAAAAACTAGCTGGGCATGGTGGCGTGCCCCTGTAATCCCAGCTACATGGGAGGCTGAGGCAGGCGAATCACTTGAATCCGGGAGGCAGAAGTTGCCGTGAACCGAGATCACACCATTGCACTCCTGTCTGGGCGTGACAAGGAGAGACTCCATCTCAAAAAAAAAAAAAAAATTATCAGAAATGAAGTTCCAGAGATTATAAGCTCACACTGAAAAATAATAACATACACAAGTCAACACAGCACTTTTGTGCAAAATCCTACAGAAATACAAATTACATAATTAAATATTCAAAGCCCTCCAAATGACAGGTATATAATAATAGGTATGATTACTGTATATTTAAAAATAATAAATTATGATAACAGCCTTTTCTTAAGCTGTTTCCTCATTGATGCTATTGTTCTCCAGAGTTCTCATAGTCACTAGGTTTGTATTAATACTTACACATCTGGCCCTCTTTGTGCTTGGAGTCCACTGAAGTACTATTTTCTAACCTACTATTTTCAGCTGATCCCACTTCATGCTTAACTCCAAATATTTC
>NW_012101543.1:691339-692566 GCF_000951045.1 Mandrillus leucophaeus | reverse complement strand
GAATGGCGTGAACCCGGGAGGCGGAGCTTGCAGTGAGCTGAGATCCGGCCACTGCACTCCAGCCTGGGCGACACAGCGAGACTCCATCTCAAAAAAAAATAAAAAATAAAAAAAAAGTAAAGTTCCCTTTTAAAACTTGAATATGTGCATTGAAGTGGCAAGACAAAGTGTGCATATGAACGAGTATTCCAAATATCTGGTTCTATTCAGGTCCACACACAAAAACTATACTAACTCTGACTTTCCAAGGTTTAAATGCTGCTAACTCACTGGATGTCAACATATGGTTAAAGAAAAAGCTCATTTTTCTCAATTAACATGAGAAATATTATATCTATCACCTGGTGTTGCCAGCAACAGAGTAGGTTGAACTCCAGTTTAAATGCCCTCAAATAGAAGATGAATTTGCTCTGTGACCGAAGAGTCAAGTCAAAGGCTTCATCATAATCCAAATGTTAAATCCCTCAGCTCAACGCAAAGAAAAAATTGCTCTTGGCTTAGCTTGACGTTGGTCAATACATTATATTACCATTTATATATTTTAAAATGATTGTTCAATATTTAATATTGTCTATGCAGGCATGCTGGACTGCAGCCATGGCAAAGAAAAAGAAAAGAAAACAAATAAAACTTTGATAATCAGCATAGCATAGAAAAAAAAATTATCTATAAACAGGAAATTGTAACCAAAAGAATAATTCAGGTTTCTGCAAGAGGAATTCTATCTGCAAACATAAGCATAGGCATAAGATGCTAAAAATAGTATGGTTCAGTGGCCATTTATATCAGCTTTGGAGGAAATAAATGGGGTAATTGCTGTCTACACTGACCAACCAGCTTTATTAGCAATCATTCTAATGATCTAGGAGGACAGAAATAACCTGGAATAAAACAAGATCCTATTTTTCCCTAACATTTGGTAATTTTGAATGTCTGGGGGCATTTAAATATTAATATTGTCTGAATGTTTGTCTCCCCAAACTCATATGTTGAATCTAATCACCAATGTAATGGTACTAAGTGGGGCAAGTTCGAAGGTGATTAGGTCATGAGGATGAAGCCCTCATGAATGAAATTAGTGCCCTTATAAAAGCAGCCCCAGAGAGCTGTCTTGCCTTCTTCCACCGTATAAGGACACAGTGAGAAGGTGTCATCTATGAAGCAGAAAGTGAGCCCTCATTGGACACTGAATCTGCCATCACCTTGATCTTGCACTTCCCATGCTCC
>NW_012101543.1:633646-686994 GCF_000951045.1 Mandrillus leucophaeus | reverse complement strand
AAAGAAGAAGAAGGAAAGAGTGAAAGAGTGAAAGGCACAGACATGGAAGTGAATACATTGAAAGCGTGTAAGCCATAAAACTACATGTCTTAAGGGTTCATGAAAATAGGCTGATGAAAGCAAGATTTAAGAGGAAAAAAGTGGATAGCCTTACATTTGATTCAGCAAGAAACCAGGAATCACATTATTCTGGAAGAGAAAAGAGAGATGATGAATCAGTGTTTCAGGAAGATTAATTTTGTAAGCACTATCACGGATGCACTGGCGTAAAACTGAATTGAGGGACAACAGGTAGAGGAGTCTGTTGAAATGATCCATGTATGAAGTTATAAGAAGCAGGACAAAAATTGTTAACTGCTGAAATAGATACAGGAGGAACAAGCAAAGAGTCATTATAGAAAGCAAGGGGCAGTCTCCAACTTTAAAGTGAATCCAGCTGAGAACCAGAGGTTAAACTGACCACGTGGCAGCACCAGCCATGCTTATAATAGTGCATGTGTCATTATCTAGTTCTACAGGCAGACACGTTTACAAAAACTGAACCCCATGTCTACAGTTCTTACCAATTCTAAAATAATCTTCCAATTGCTATAATTAGATCGGTGCTTTCTGAAATAAATCATTGGTTGTATCACATCTCTGAAATCTGTCTTGCATTTGACCTCTTCTTTGCAAAGTGTTTTGGTTTGTATGAAAGACTAATGGCAAGTCCAAAAAAAGTTCAAGGTATTATGCCACTCTGCACAAAGGTCATAGTAACAGATATATTTAAATGACACCAGATAATCATATCTGAAATCTCCAACAGCATTATACTTGCTAGGTATGGTGAAAGTGGCTGGCTATTTACCAAAATGCATGTTTTCCTCTGTTCCTGGAAACCAAACTTGACTATATTTCCCTTAGGTGTGGGTATGTGACTGAGTTCTTTCCAATAATTGTCCATAGATGTGATGGTCACCATTTCTGGACTGCACCCATATAACCACCCACATCTACTCTTCCATTCTATAAATTTCTCAGGATTCATTCTATGGATTTCAATCACATATTGAACTTGTGAGGACCTCAGTCACTCTGGGTCTCTGAGGGATTGCACAAACCCTCCCAAGACAGATGTGTTATAATCTTGAATTTGTATGTGAATGACATACAAGTTTCTCCTTATGCTTAAGTTATACATGTTAGCATATATCTGTTAGAGCAGTATCACCCTTACACATTAACACTGAGGTATTAAGTTTTTCCATGAAAATATTATTTGACAAAACTCAAATCATGGCTGTGATTTAGTCCTTTGAGATGATAGTTCCAGATTTCACCTTGATACACATCAAATTTCAGCAAAACTGGAGATTATTTTTTTAAAAACGTATTTGATTTTCCAAGTTTTGTGGATCTTTCCTCTGATCTTGAAGCTCAGGGTTGTTGTTGGGTAATTCATAGCACTGAAGGTCTTAGGAATCACATCTAAAAAGCAGATCTCAAAACCACGTACAAAAAATAAAGCTGGTAGGAAGAAGCAGATCCAAGGAAAGAAGAAAGAAGAATAAGGAGTAAGTGCATCAAACTGAACATGTTTAAATGGTGGATAATGGATTGGTAAAGAAAGATGATGGAGGAATGTATTAGAACATATGTAGGTCTCAAGATTATGTGCTCAAAAAGAGGACTATTACTGATATCCTACCTCCTTTCTATTCTTTTATAAATATTTCTGATGTATGGCATATATAAGTGCATAAAATATAAATGTATAGTTGGATGAATTCTTAAATTATAAACCTAATCTCTTGCTCACTTCAGTCATTCTTAGTCCCAGAGCTAATTACTCAATTATTTTACTATGTTGTTGGCTCCAAGGTGCTAATGCATACATTTTATTCTTGATACTTGTGGAAGTTATGCTCCTTAAAATTGCCACAAACATTGAATTAGTGAATATAGAACCACTGCTATTAGAGGACAGAATTAAGTTCCTATAAGCTGCTAGTCACTACATTTTCATCAAGCAATCAACATTTAACCTTGTTTGTTGTGTATTTCTGTTCACATATATATTGAACAAAATATACCTTGTTGGTATGACAATGAACTCATGGCCAACAGCACTATAACTCATGCCTGAGCAAAGCTTACCTAACATGTTTATCTCTTCCTGAAGTTACATCACAGACTTCTTGCACTCAGGAGCACTTGAGCACTATGCTTAGGAGCTGTTTTGAGTTGCAAAACTTTTAACAAAGAAACCACAAAAAGTTTTTAAAACGTGGGACTAAATAGATGTGAAACAAACAAACAAACAAACAAAAAAAACAATGGTTTACAGCAGGGGTCCCAACCACCAGGTCATGACTAGTACTGGTCTGTGACCTGTTAGGAACCTGGGTGCACAGCAAGAGGTGAGTGATGGGTGAGTGAGTATTACCTGTCAGATCAGCGGCAGCATTCGATTCTCATAAGAGCACGGACCCTACTGTGAAATGCACATGCAAGGGATCTGGGTTGTGCACTCCTTATGATGTAAGTTGGAACAGTTTCCTCCTGAATGCCCCCCTCACTGCCACTCCCCAACCCTGTCCGTGGAAAAACTGTCTTCCACGAAACTGGTGGAAGATCAAAAGTTTGGGGACCACTGTTGTAGAGTATGAAACCTGAAATGCAAAGGCAGCCAGGAACATATGCATCTGGCCACTCAAATTTTTTACTGTTCTATGCCCATCTGCAAATGACTATGAAATCACCCTGAGTATTGATTTTGGAATTCCAAAAATTTTTGACAAATAGAAAAATTCATAAATATGGAATCTGTGAATAATAAAAAAAGGATAATCTGTATTTTGGTTAAAAAGTTTTTGTTTAGGTTCATGAGTGACATCAGTATAAACTTCTCTTTTCTTATGATACTTTGAACATAATTTAATTTGTGGATTATGCTGCCTGCCAAAAATGATCCCACTTGTGCCCCCTTTTCTTCTGTTTTCTGAGGGAGTTTTTATAGTGTATTGTTTCTTCTTTATTGATAGAAAAATAAAGTCCAACCAGTGCTATATTGGACTTGAAGGTCTATTACTTGAAGTGCTGTTTCTTAACATGCTTTCAATTTCTTTAACAGACATGAGGCTAATTTTACTTTTAATATGTCTTCTTGCGCAAATTTAGCTAATAGTTTTTTAAACAGAATTTATTTATTTTTTTCTGATTTATTATCAATAATTGCATCAATTTTTTGATATTTTCTTTTCCTTTCAGTATGAATAGAATCTACAGTAATGTCATCACCTTCAATCCTTTATTGCTAATTTGTGTTTTCAGTTTTTTCATCAGTCTTATTTTTGAATGTATTGATTAATATTTCTTCAATTTCTATTTTATTTTCATCATTATATTTCTTTCATTTAATTCAGGCTTAATTCATACTTATTTTTCTACCTTCTTAACATGGAAACTGGAATCACGGATTTTACATTACGTTTTACCAAGAGAAACATTTCTCTCACACATTCTAATATGCTGTGCTTTTACTTTCATTCATATTAAAATATTTTTAAATTTCTTATAACCTATTTGTTATTTAAATATTTGAAACATGTCCACATATGTTTCTGTTATTGGTTCCCAAATTAATACAATTGTTTTAGAAAATATACTCTGAATTATACCATCCTTTATCATTTATTTAGGCTTGTTCTATGGTCTTTCTGAATTTGAGTACATGCCTACTAGCTCAATTTTAATAAACTCTTGAAATTTTCTATATATATTCCAAATTTAGGTTTACCTGTTGTAATCAGTTATTGAAAGAGTTCTATGAAATCTCTAATTAATATAATGAATTTATTATATGTCCTTTTAAGTTCTTTTTATGTTATTTATTTATTTTAATTTATTTTCATTTGTTATGTGTCCTCCTGCTATGATTTTGTAAGTTGTATATATGCTTTGGCTTTCTCGTATCTTTCTGTTGAATTTACCCTTTTATTATAATAAAATATTTCCTTTTACATTTAGTAATACTTTTATTTGTTCTAATATTAGTATAGCTACAACAACATACTTTGGACTAGCTTTTGCCTGGTATGTTTATCACATTATTTACTTTCAAACTTTTTGCGTCTTTATATTGAGAGTTTGTCTATTTCAAGCAGCAAACCTAGTGGTTCTTTATTCCTGTCTGAGAGTGTTGAGAGATTATTTGGATTAAGTTTATTTTCGTTTATCTATCTACTGATGTTTGTGGTTTTAAATATCCTGCTGTATTATTCGTTTCTCACTTACCTCATTTCCTCTTTGTTCAGTTTTACTATCTTTTATGATTTTGTCTGCCTATTTCTATGTCTTTTAATAGTTACATAACAACATGCTTTCTTTTCTGCCTTAGACTAGCATTATTATCACATTCAGGCTAATTCAATGTCCTTAAAACTCCTTTGGGCAATTGTTTTAAAGTATGTTAAATCTCTCTATATATATATATTTTAAAACCCAAAAGGTCTTTAAGAACTCCATATATATTTAGGTTTACTCATAAGATTTTGGATTCTGGTGGGCTTCACTCCTTCTTGCATTTCCAAACTGCCAGCTGGAATAACTTTTATTCTTTCCGAAGAACTTCCATTAGAATTTATTTTAGTTTGATCTTGATGCTAACCAGCGATTTCACCTTTTATTTGTAGAAAAACATCGTTCAACCTTCCGTTTTGGAGATTTTGGTTGGGTTTTTGTTAGCAGTTATTTTTACCCAGAATATTAAAGTGAATATTTTATTATATTCTCTTTCTATTGATAAATATGCCATCATATTGTTGCTTCTAGAAAACACAATATCTTTCCCTGTTTTTCATTGAGTTTTTTTCTTTAGCAGTCAGTTTACTATGCTGTGCCTGTGGGTATATTTCCTTGCATTGATCAGTTTGAGATATTTCCTCAGTTAGTAATATTTTAGCCCATTTTTGTTGAAATATTGTTTCTTCCTCATTTTCTCACGTCTCTCACAGTAGGGAGTAATAGTGCATGGTATGCTTAATAATGTTATAATGTCCTATATGCCATTTATCTTCTTTTTAATATTTTTCAAGATATTTTTTGTTGATTTATCTTCCAGTTTGTCTTTTTCAATTTGTCCTGCTATAAGAGAATATCATGAACTAGGTAATTTATAAAGAATAGAAATCTGTTTCTCACAGTTCCAGAAACTGTGAAGTTTAAGATCAAGTCATGGGCATCTGGCGAAGACTGCTCTCTGCCTTCGTGATGGCACCTTAAATGCCGTTTCCTCCAGAGGGAAGAAGCACTATGTCCTCACATGGCAGAAGGTAGAAGGTCACAAAGGACCAAGCTTTCTCCACCAACTCCTTTTATAATGGCATTAGTCCATTCATGAGGGCACTCAGTCTTCATGACATAAACATCTCACAAAAGGCCCCACGTCTTGATCTGTTTAGTGTTGCTGTGTTGCTATAACAGAATGCCTGAGGCTGAGGGTAATTTATAAGGAAAAGAGGATTATTTGGCTCAAGATTCTGGTGGCTGGAAGTTTCAAGATTGGGCTTCAGTATCTGGTGAGGTCCTCATGTGCTTGCACCCATGGAGGAAGGTGAAGGAATTCTGGTATGTGCAGAGATCACATGAAGAGAGAAGAAGCAATAGAGTGAGACCAAAGAAGCCGGACTATTTTTAACAATCAGCTTTCCCAAGAACTAAAACATTTTCTCAAGAGCCAGAGCTCACTCATCCCCCACCTCCACAGAGAGTAATATATTCATTAAGGATCTACCCCATGGCCCAAACACCTTTCAGTAGACTTCACCTCCACACACTGCCACATTTTGGGAATCGAATTTCAACATGATTTTTCACAGGGATAAACCACACCCAAACTGTAGCATCCACATCCCAACTCTGATGCATTGAGAATTAAGTTTCTAACACAGGGATTTTGTGAGAAACTTTCAAGTCGTAACATAGTTCATTGATAATTTTTTTTGTTTGTTTTTTTGCTGTATCAAGTCTGCTTTTAATCTGTTTACTGAACTCTTAAATTCAAGTATTTTATTTTACAATTTTATATTTTTGTTGTCTACTTTTTATAGATTCAAGATGCTGGTGAAATTCTTCTTTTACTGTGTATTTTTAACCCTTTTCCCATTTGTCTCGAGAATACTCACTAGAAGCACTTGCAGCTGCAGTATTTATGCTAAGATAACTTTGCCACGAAATATCTCACTTTTATTAATATTTTTGCATCATTCCAGTATATAAAGTTTGGAAACAAAAGACATCATTCTGTTTTTAGTGTTCACATTTCCATTTGCAAAATATAGTAGTTCCTGATCACTGAAAATGTCAAATCCTAGAAAATGTAGCATTCCTATGCATGATGTTAACATCGTTTTCAAACAGTTGTTGGGCAAAAATTCATGTGAGGAATCCAATTTTTCCAAAATAGATAATTCTGATGATTCTGATATTATTTCTGTTTAGAAATAACTCCAAGAACAGTTTTTATATTTTGTTTTCACACTGAAAATCAGTCAGATTTGCTTCAGCCTCAAAGACAGTGTTAATGTAAAATTAAGAGCAGTGGCAGTGAGTTGCACTTTTGTTTCTAGATGGGAAAAGGGTTAAAAGTATTAATCACAGTTATTGTAAAGGCCGTAATCTGATTTGCCTGTATTAAATGTCTGTTTTTTTCTCATGTTTTGCTTTGGTCCTCTTTATGTTTTAGTGAAAGTTAATAATTCTGTATAAAATAATTATAAGTCTATGAATGTTATTCTTTTCTCCACAAATAATTGGTTACTTCTGGACATCAGCTTACATAAAAACAGTGCATATTGACACAATCGAGGCTACTTTACCTCAAATGTGTTCTTTTTCCTAGTCATGGCCTCTCTACTTTGTTAACTAGAAGGGTTTCCCAGGGCCATGACACCTTGGAAAGTCCTGAACTCCAACTTTTGTCTCGCTAAACCCTTCAGCTTATTGAGTTTTTCCACTTGGCTTTTCTCAGTTTTGCCCTATCTGTGCTTATTTGAAAAACCAGCAAATGTTTTATAAAGAAACTGCATACAGAATGTAGGCAAATATTTGTGTGTGTGTTTGTGTGTGAGTGTGTGTGTGTTTCTTCTGAGATCTTGGTGTTTCAAATCCTAGATACCTTAATAGTCTCAAATTTCAGTGTTTTTCTCCCCAGACCACTGAGATTACTGAAAACTCTGGGCCACTAATTTCTGCTAGGCCTCTGTGGTTTATATTGTGAATCAGCAAATATCCTGAGGGGATAAGCAGGTACAAAAGTATGGCTGACATTAATAAAGTCTCCTTCTCATTAGAGTGCTGGCCCTTTAAACCCTAAATGCCTTAAAATTTCCTCATTAAAAAAATCTAAGTATGTAGTGAGCTTTGACAAGATTAGTCTGATAAATACTACCCCATAATAATCAAATTGCTTTCTCTTTGGTTCCCTTCTCTCTTCCCTATTCTCACTTCCGTCCACATACCTCCACTCTTCTGAGTAGTACTACGACTTTTGTCTACTACTGCTACTGTCGCAGGAATATCACCTTTCTTGGTGGGCACCATCATATCTCCAAGACAGCTCTTCTGCTACTACTAAGTACCTCTGCTGATGCACCAGAAGAACTCTCAAAGTGACATGTGATAAAGCAAAGGATAATTTGTGTCATCTTTTTATTTCTTGAGTTCTACTAACCTTTGGTAGAGAAATGCTAAGGCAAGAGAGATGCACACTGCCATCTCTTTAATGAAAATAAGTTTCTCTCTAATGCCCACGGGCATATGCCCAGAGACATAGGCCCAGGAAAGAACATACCGATGTTCTTTTATTCACGCTTAATATTAAGACCACCATAAATCACATTTTGTTGTCATACTCTCTCATTCTCAAATTAAGGTAAATATCTCAAGAATTTCAACAGACTTAGGCAAGCAAAGATTTGGTAGCCTACTTTCTAAGTCAGCTTGGGCTGCTATAATGTAATATTTAGACTGGGTAATTCATCAACAATAGGAATTTATTGCTGACAGTTCTGGAGGCCGGAAAACCCAAAATCAAAGTGCCAGAAGATTCAGGGAATGCTGAGGGCCTGTTCCACATAGATAATTCCTTCTATGTGTCCTTACACGGCAGAAAGGGTGAATGAGCTCCCTAAAGCCTCTTTTATAAGGGTACTAGTCCCATTCATGAAGACTTCATCCCCTAAAGGCCCCAACTCTTAATACTATTGCACTTGGGTTTGGGTTTCAACATACAAATTTTGGTGGGGCATAAGCATCTAGACTATAACACTGATTATATAATTTTACTAAACCTTAACAAACACATATAGCAATGGTTGCAGCCTAGAATAGTGGTTCTTAACCTTGGGTGATTTTGCCATTATGTTCAGAAGAGATATGGCACTCTCTGGAGACATTTTTTATTTTCTCACCTTGGGAGGAGGATGATGCTACTGGCATCTAATGAGAAGAAACCAAGGATACAGATAAACATTTCCCAAACATGTATAGGACAGTTTCCAGCCCCTTCATTCTCCTCAAAGGGTGATCTGACCTAAAATGTCAATAGTGCCAATATTTAGAATCCCTGGCCTAGAGTTAAGTTGGATTCTTTCTGCTTGATAGTAACTTGGCAAAGCTTTTTCAAAGGTAATTGGGAGCCAATTATCAAGCGCTTTTGAGTGACAGAGAATAATAATAACTACCAACATTTCAAATTGTCATAATACAGAGTACTAAGTGCTGTTATGTATAACAGTAGTGGTGTAGAATTCTAAGAGCTCAATTTTTGTCTATAAGTGACTGACAATACTTGATAACTACTTGATGTTGGACATAGCAAGTTTACAATATACCCAGCATTGAAATTTACGTATGGTTTTTATAATATCATTCAGCATTTGAAATATGTAGAAGGAAAGGATACTGATAGTTGGATCGATTCAAGTTTGAGAGCTTTTAGAGCAGACGTCATGAAAAGTAAGGCGGTTTAGGATGGTCAATGTGCTGACAGCGATTGAAATGATGCACACTGGGATCAAGGGTTAAAAAAAGTAAAGCTTTGAAGTCAGATTGGAAAACAGACTAAGATTAAAAATGAAGGGAGGAAGCCTCAATGAGGTCAAACATCAAGCATTTTGAGGAAATTAAAAGTTGGAACAATAAGAACATGTGATAAAAATTAATATATGGGAATTTAAGAAGTTAGAAATGGTACACCTCAGATGATAGCAGCATTCAATGTTTGGCCAGGAGACTAAATTGATAAAATTGAACAAAAGTAAATGCTTATATTTATTTGAGATCTCTTTGACTAGGTAGTTGGATGGTGTATTTGTCAGATAATGATGCTTAATAAATCACCCTAAAATTTAGTGGCTGAAGCAATAAGTGTTTTTCTCTCTCATATTGCCACAGTCATTTATGAGGCTCTGTTTCAGGTTGCAGATTGGTTGATTGGCTCACAACTTTGGTTTTGAATGAGAAATGTTTCACATATGTTTTCCTTTTCATTGCTTCAGCAGCTATGCAAGGCATTTTCTCATGGAGAATGGCGACCACACAACAGAGCAAGCAGAAAAACTCTATCATGGATAAGTAACCACCCAGGCTATCAAACACACTATGTTAGACACTTAAGAACTTTATTGGAAGAAGTAACTATGAGGGGAAAGGGAAAGGGGAAGGAAGCAGGGGTAAGTAAAAAGAACTTCAGACCACAGTGCTGGTCTGACACATCTAGAAAGAGAGGGGAAAGGAAAAAGTATTAGGTCAGAAGAGTCTCACATCAGTCTAAGAAAGAGATGGCTGGAACAATGGGAAGTCTTTGAGACAAAGCTTCCCAGATGAGCCTCACTTCCCATAGGTATAGCTCAGTTTTTGCTTAGGAGTAGCCAGGAGAAAGCGTGGCTTTAATATAAAGTCAAGGATGGACTGAAAGAGTTGATATGTGGGGCTGTTGGTCAATTCAACTTCCCCCATTAGAAAATCTAAAAGGTGTGTTTTCATGACTGCCATAGTCCCGCTGTACATTGGTGTGTGGGAATCAACAAAGTTCTCAGTGAAGGAAGGAAATGTACCACCAAGTAGATGAAGATAATAGTGCTGACAGTAATGAGAATGATTAGGTTAAAGTACAGTGATTTGATATAGAGCTCACAGAGATTTTGAATAGTTTATTTGAATGAAACCCATGATGGCTACAAGTGATCTCTTCTCAATAGTTCACGTTATCAGTTTAATAATATTTTACCATATTGTCAACAGATATTATCCATTTCACCAATTTTCATTTTTTGCCACTTTCTAGAAAAGTCAACATTGATCTTTTATTCATTTGTAAAAATCACACTTATCTAGGAATACTTGAATATTAATCTTGAAAACTGTCTGACTAAATATTGCAAATATTCCTTAAACTTAGCTATAATGTATTTGGATATAAAAACATGAGCTTATTTAAGCACAAATCCTTCTTAATAAATTAGAACTTTATATATTTGGTGTCTTTGTATAAATTTCAATTTTCAGAGTTGGTTCATCCAATTGTAGTTCTCTGCTCCAAATTTAAACTTGCGTGACTGAATCATTAGCATTTTTCATAAGTCACAGTTCATTCTGAGATTAAGTTTTAAATGTGTTATTGAATATACACTATTCTTTCTGCCTTTTACATATGCTTAGCACAATGGATGAAGGAGCACAATGGATGAAGAAATGGGATTTGGAGTCAGACAAACCTGTGCTTGATACCTGGCTCTGCCATTTGATAGGGCACGCTTCCACTTGTCCCTTATATTCCTTCATTGGAAAGAAACAGTACTTGCTGGCATAACGCACACTCCTGGCCTCTTCTATAGGAGTAATTCAGTTAGTAAGTAGAAGGAGAAATCGAGGATCCACAGCCTAGCTTCTGCCTTCATCTAGGGAAATGACCTGTCTCTCACATGTCTTAGTTAGCTCATCTTTGCCATGCAAAGGAATTGCATTCCTAAAAGAACAGCCTGTGATAGTCCAGTAATGTCTGCAATTGCCTGAATTTAAAATGTTGTGTCTAATTATAGGATTGAGTTTTACTAAGTTCACTTGCTCACAGATATATTTTGCTTTCTTTAAAATTAGCTTTGCCAGTAATAAAAGTAAAAATTGAATTTACTACTTGACATATTTCACTGATTCTAAACTACACATTATTTTGGGATTTTAATACCTCTAAAGTTAACTGAATCTTACCATCACTCCTAGCTACCCTGTTTTTGTGTTTATTTACCTTTGAACTTCTCTAAAAATTTCATGAATCTTAACACTCATTGGGTCTTAAATTTGGTGAAAGATGCCAAATCACTATATACTTCTTGACGTTCCTTCTCCATTGTCTCAGAATTCAGACAGAGGAATGTATGCTATTCATTGGCTCTTTATTAGCTACATCTCAAAACTTTAAGGAATATTAATTTACCTTCACCTCAATGTTCTCATACACAAATGAAAATTTATTACTATATGCCAGATACTATATCATGTGGTCCACCTATTTCAGCAAATGTAATCCCTCATAGCATTACCATGAGGGAACTAAAGAAATGAAAAATTTAAACAATTGACTTGAGGGTCACATGGCGAGTAAGTAGAAAAGTCAGGATTGGAAACCAGGCTATCTAGTTTTAGATAAGAAACTTTTACCTAAGAAACTCTATCTCATAGGGTTATCATAAAGGTTAAATGAAATAATCTATGGAAAGCATTTAACACGTATTACACAGCACAGAGTAATTGTTTCATAAATGATATGATGCTTATTTTTGTTATCAGTCCTTTTATACACTGAGTTGATCAGACGACCTCTTGGTATAAAGAGAAAAAAATATGTTGAGGTAAGAGAAAGCAAAATCCAAATTCCAACTTTGCAATTAGTTACACTATAATCTTCAAAAATTACTTAAGCTTTGTCTTTTTCAGTTTCTTCTGCAGTAACAAAGATTTATAAAGGTCATAGGGTTGTCACAAAGATAGACAGTTTTTTAGCAAATATTTACCAACTTAGATTATGTAGCATACACTACATAATTCTAGGTGCTGATGGTATAGGAAAACATATATTCTAGTAATATAAAATAAAACAGACAAAAATCTGTTTTTCAACATTCCAGGGGTGATAATGTATGACATACAATAAGCACTCAGATTTACCTTTTAAATATTAACATTTTAGGCCCCCTTTCTTAACTTAATGAATAGTAAATGTCCTAGTCTGTTAAAATCTAAAAGGACGATATCCATCTACCTACATGATGTAGTGTTTTCTGATCTGCCTTTTAATTGTATGACTTTTATCTTTCAGATAAGGAAATAACACTCTATAATAATCTTTACCAGGTAATTTTACTTACTGATTTTTTATTCTTTACTTTGTTTCCCAAAGGCTTATAGTTCTTGTTTTGCATACAGTCATGTTTGTAAACTTACTGAATAATCATTTTTATTTTTTCTCAGTTGAGCTATGATTTGATATAAGAACTTCTGTGATAGCAACAATGGTCTTGTAGCTTGATGTGACATTTGCTCTAGGTACCTGCCAAGTTCAAATATATTCTCTGATTATTCTATTGTGCCTGATTAGATATGCTTTGAATAGTGTCACTTTAAACTTTAAAAAATGCCAGCCTTATTAGTATCAGCACTGACAAACTTCTTCATTAAGCTGCCGATCCCATCAATGATTTAGTTAAGAGGAGCTTAAAAATTATAAGTTGTGAACATTTTCCTTCCACTACATTTTAAGCTTTTTAAATATTATAGACTCAAGTGGTTGCGTGTGTGTGTGTGTTTGTGTGTGTGTGTGTTTGTGTGTGTGTGTATAAATTTTGAAAGTATTTAGTTCTGAAAGTGACTTTTGGAAGTCCTCTAATTTCACCTTCAGTTTTTGCCATTGAATCGTGAGGCTCCTTGCAAGGTCACCTAGGAAATAACAGGAACCAGGACTTGACCTGAGTTCCATGCCATTTTCTCCCTACATTCTGTATACTCTGTACTTTTGTGGAGATCTACCTTTTTCTCTCTTGCTGCCTTTTTCTTCTCGATTCTCACTTTTTTGCCCTATTTCTATTCTATGTAATTCCATTCTATGTTTTAAACTCAAAGCTTTGTGTCTCTTTTTCCCTCTCCTTGGTTTCTCTGTCCATAGATTACATTTATTTATAGTACCATATTTGTTGTGTGACAAATTAATTGTAACACTATTATGAAGCAAATGGATTCCTTATATATGAGTTACCAAAGTAGCAGAAAATAGCTGTACAGGAAGTTTAAAATCAAACCAAAAAGACTGGATGCTTATAAAATTAGTTAGAAAATAGGAAGAGCATGAGTTAACTAACAATGTAGGAAAACATATACAAAAGAAAAACAAGCAAAAAATAGAGGATCTTGGCTTTCAGCTACCTTATCAGCTCTTTGCAAAAACTATTTAATCAAATCCTTTTGTAACACTCTCAGGGAATTATTATTGAGAAAAATAATCTCAGAAAAGTCAGTAATAGATTACTTAATGCCATGAAACTACTTGTCAAGGCTGAGAATTAAATTCAAGTCTATGTGTCTCCAAAAATCCACATTCTTTTTGAGCTGTTTGCCCTTTCCAATGGTGGTCCTAATCAGTTCCACAGGGGGGAATATAGTAAAGTGGGTTATTTGGCTAATTATATTTCCTAAATGATGTTCATTGAAAGTGAAGAGAAAAAAAATCAAATCAGTTAAATCAAGTTGATCACTTTTTTTCTTTTGATCTTGATACATTGGCTTTATACCTAATTGGCTAGTGGTTAGAACTGATTGGCAGGTGTGATAAAGCTCATTAAATCAACTCTTGTTAAAAAAGAAATGATTGCTATCTAAATATGGTATCAAGTTTAAGGATTCTCATATGTGTCACCATTTCCTCAATCTTCAGGGATGTAAGCCAACTTTGCATATAAAAATTTGCACATGTCGCATGATGGCAATTTCCAGTCATTAGGCTCTGACACACTTTACATGATAGTTTCTAACATATACAACATATAATGCATTGATAATGAGAATTCTGAATTGTGCATATGATTTTTTAAGTAACAAATTAGAGAAGATTAGAGTATTCCTATAACAAAGTCACTTGCTGTCATTTGTAGTACTGAATCTTGAGAGATAATTCTCTTGTGTTTCTGCATATCTTGTGAGCAGATGAAAGATGATCTGACTGCTCTTTGCTCCGGACTATCTTTTAAAGGGTAATTGTATAGTGATCAGCCGTGGAGCGTTATGATAGAGTCTCTCTTTTAAGCAAAGGACAGATTTGCAGCCTTGGGAAACAGAATCAATGATTCCCTCTAAAGCAAGGAGAAGGCATATTCATGGTGCAGTGTAAAGGATTCAGAGTCCATGAAAGCAGAAGCCCTCTTGTGAACCCTACTTGTGAGTACAATGGTTACCTGGTAGCCTTCTTAATGTTGTTCTGTAGGAATTAGGAATCAGGGAACCAGAGCAAAAATATAATAATGTGGCTATTTCTATTCTATGAGTAGTAACCTATCCTTTGTCTCTGACCCAGGAGACTTAAGTCTTTCGCCAGCATCCATGAAACTGTGGCAAGCTAACATGTTAGCTTACAAGTAGAGGAAACCCTTGCACCTTCATAGTTACAGACTGAACAGAAACTTGCTCCTAAAAATACTTCTAGAAAATAAGAGCAAGCCCCTGCCAGAGGAAGCAGCTTGGAGAGGAGATAAGCTTAAAATTTGTTGATAGGGTTGTTTTGGTGTAGAGTTTGTGGTGCTAGACTTGTTTAACCTTACCTTGTCTGAAGGTTAACTTAAAAATGTTTCATTATTTAACATGCTGTTATTGTATTTCAAACTTTTTTTGGTTTAATATTTTAGGGCCAAATTTAAGCATAAGTCTAAATTTCTTTTTTAAAATCTTCCCTTATACTTTTTTATTTAACGAAATTTATCATAGTTTAACCAATCTACCAAAGACTGTAACTCCTTTTCAGTAGAAAGACTTAGAAAAGTTCAGACTTCTATCAAAATCATTATTGTGAGACAATATATAATAATATTTGCAGTATAATAAAAGTAAATTAAACCTCTTGTTTGAAACTGCTATCTTCATTTTATATTTTACAATTCAGTAAAATTTTTATATATTTGAATTCACTATTTTTTATTAGTCATTGCTTTAAAAAAGTAATTGGCTTATTCTTTAAAAATGTGTCATTTAATGCTTAGTTTTTAAGAGAAATATCATGTGAAGTCAGGATATTTAGAATATAAAATATAACTGGCCTGAAAAAAAATCAGCATAAAAATTAAAATGTTAATTTTTTAAAACTAACATTAACATGGAACAGAAAAATAAAAGTTTGATTATTTATAATGTCAGATTGCAGAGAAACAAATGTGTTTTTCCTGTTTAGATTATTAACACTTAACATTCACTTATGGTAGATTGTAGTCTCCAAATAAAGTCAATTGTACAGAGAAAATGTGACTCTTTTCTCTGATATAAGGTTTGTTAGAATTAGAAAAATTACAGATTTAAATATCTAATACGAAAAACAGCACATAGTTTCAATCAAAAATTACCTTTCCTCATGATGACATTTGAAATCTCAATGTACTTATAAGGAAGAATTTAATTACCTCCTTAACACTTTAACCCTAGTTTCTGCTGCATTTTTCTGTAGAATGGTTATATAACACTAGACATTAGTGAGTGTGAGCAGAACCTTAGAAAGTGTGAATATCACTTTCATAGATTTTTCTTACAGTGTTTCTTTGGTGCCTGCTATTAAACCCACTTAATCAGCACCCTGATAAATGGTGCATCCACTTAATTGGAATAATTTTCAAGGAGGAGAATTAGTGTAGTTCATTTCAATGACTCCAAACAATGGATAAATTGCACACAGAGTCCATTTAAATAGCACCCCTGATGTTGTCTGTAGGCCTAAAACAGGTGTGAATTGGTATTTGCCAGCATGAACTTCCCACTGTGTAACCTTTTTTCTGGTGTCCTGCTGCTTTCCTGTTCTACTACAGCTGTTAAATTAGGTTATCTTACTTCGGATGAGATCGTTAAAGGTTAAAGTCACTGAAGCTCTCATTCCCCAGTAACATGAGAAATATACCAATAATAAAGGAAAGAAGTAAGCAAATTGAGACAGATAATTGAGGAATTATATTCTGAACAAGAGAAATGAAATGCAGTCAACATACATTTTTTTAAGCTCACGCCACCACAGTATCGGAATAATTCTCAAGCTAATATGAAAAGAATATCAGGACCCTTACATCTCAATGTATACATCTTCTGAAAGTTGTAATAGAAGCTTGGAATAGTTTTTCAAGTGAGGAGCTAGGTGGGAAAATATCTTGAATTTCTGGTTTACATGTTGTTGTATATATGGGTATGACCTTTTGGTAATCAAGACAAGCTATTAATTAACACATTTATTTTTTCAGAATCTGTGCTAATTAAACATATTCTATTTTTCCAGTTTCTTTTAAAAGTAAATCCATATGCAAGATGTCTCTGTCTTTCTACATGTTTGTTTATTTATCTTGTGAATCTGTTTGTTGAAATCTGTTCATAAAAGAGGTTAAGACTAGGGATCTAAGAGTAGGAGTTAGGAGAATTAAGACTAATTTCCCCTCAATCCCTGATGTACATTCTCACTGTAAACTTTGGCACCCTTCAAAGTGATGAACTTCATGAAACTCTAGAAGGAAGGGGTAGATGACATGCTAGAGATCATTTTATGCAAGTTCTTATTTTGCACATGAGAAATTTAAATCCTAGACAGATTTAGGTTTGTTTCAAGTTGTCTCAGACAGTTAGTGGTGGAGCCAGACTTCTTGGGTCTTTTTCAAGACCTTTCTCATTCTATCCTTCCTGCATATGACAGTGTCAGTTTTATCAAACATCAAGTAGATAATGGGAATTGATGAGTATAAACTGTTTACATGTGCATTGATCTATGGTAGTATTTCTGCATGCTTTAGCATTCTAAGTAATTATTCATGCATTCACCTACTCATTCATTTATTCACCCTTCCAGAAAAAATGCATGAGTTCTTGCCATATGTCAAGACAGTGATAGGCCCCAGAGATTCTAAGAATTTCCATATCCCTGCCTTCAGGGATTTCACAGTGAGATCAGTCCTAGTATTTCGAGAATTATACATTTAATTACTACCCTTTATGACTTTGCTATATAACAGTCATTGTTTACAGGCTTTGCATATCATCTCATTTAACTCTCACTACAAACTTAGGAAATAGATATCATTGGCTACATTATGCAGGTGAGAAAAATTAGATTCAGAGAAGGTAAGCACCACCCTTTTAAACCTGCTCAGCCAGTAAGTCACAGAGGTAAGATTCTTATGTATCTGAACTCAAGGTGCAGGCTCTTCCTGCCTCCTATTCCATCTCCCATGAAGAATGACTGGAATTCAATATGTATCTACCTCATGGCATTATAGGAAACTTTGGTTGTGGAAAATGAATGCATTGATCCTATGAGAAGCTAACCTCAGTCGTTCAAGAGTGGGAGTAGTTTGCCCTAATAGTACAGCAGTGCTGTAGCTCAGGACGCAGAGCTGAAAGAAAAAGGCAACTCAGGTATTTCTTTTCACTCTAATTAATAAACTCAACCTGAGTATGTGTTCTTCTCAAACCTTTCCTTTTCAATTTTGGAGAAGCTAAAAATATGACTCTGAAAATAGGGGCTTAACATTGAAGTAGGACATTTCCCTGGCCCTTTTGCAGGCAGGAACTGGAGTGCAGGGGCACTGGAACTAGCCAGCCACTCTGGCACTGGCAGGGGCAAGTTCCACTCACTCAGACCCTTTGCACTTCACCCCTCTCAGGATGAGGCGTATGCCGGTGAGTGGGTGCAGAAACTAGGGTGAGCACATTTGGGTGCCAGCAGGAGGAAAACTCTGTTGGCCCCACAGCAGCATCTAGTGGGGAGTGCCCATGACCCCAGAAGTCCCAGAGAGACAGTGTGACAGTCAGTGTTCTTTTAGCTTTGCTGTCTGTGAATGGCTGAAGTGTTAACAGCTCAGTGGAGGTCAGTGTGACAGCCTTTTGCACCCACACCCAAGTTCTTGCCCAGCATCCAGGAGGAGCGAGGTCACACAAGTGAATTGAGGATAGTAAATGTGGGGGATTTTATTGCTGATGAAAGTGGATCTCAGAGGGAGGGGAAGTTGAAAGGGGGACAGAGTGGTTGGAAGGTAATCTTCCCCTGAAGTCAGGCTGTCCCCAGCCAGACTCTTCTTCAAAGCTACACCATCAAGCCATCACCCTGAAGTCAAGTTGCTTCTCTCTGACATTCAACTGTAGTGTCTGACGTCCGGCTGCTTCCCCTCTCTCTGCTGGTTGAGCCTGGGGTTTTTATGGGCACAGGATTGGGGGTGGTGCAGGCGATGGGTGGTTTTGGAAAGGAAACATTTGAGCAGGAAAAGAGAGATGTAAGTTTTTCCTTTGGGCACTGGTTCTAGGCTTGAAGGTGGGGCCCTTGCCAGGGACCTGCCCTCTTCTGTCTAGAATTTCCCTGCCTTCTGTCCCTATTAATATCACATTTTTTAGCCTTTCATTCGGATGTCACAGTTATTTCTTGAAGGTGTAGAAAATGAAATAAATCATCATTACTATTGCTGAGAACATTTATGCAGGTGAACCACAAAGGCAACAATGCAAAAGAATTGGGCTAAGGCCAGGCAAGATGGCTAATGCCTGTAATCCCAACACTTTGAGAGGCCAAGGCAGGAGGATCACTTAAGTCCAGTTCAAGACCAGCCTGGACAACCTATTGAGACCCCATCTCTATGAAAAATAGACAAAACTAGCTGGGGGTGGTGGTGCACCCCTATAATCCCAGCTACTCAGGAGGCTGAGATAGGAGGATTGCTTGAGCCCAGGAGACAAAGGCTGCAGGGATTCAGGATCATACCACTGTACTCCAGCTTGAGCCACAAAGTGAGACCCTGTCTCTAAAAGAACAACAACTAAAGAAATGGACTAACAAGAGGGCAACATGTACACCTGAGCAGAAAAAGCGGGCCTGGTTATAGGAACATGGCCCATTCACATATATACACATATATGAAGATGAAGCCTTTGGAGCAAGAAATCACAACATCTCAAGAAGTCACCGCATATCACCTAGAGTGCAGCAGGGTGTAGGGGGCTTGGAGTAAGAACTTGAGAGTCAGGACCCAAATAACACTTCTGATTGACATTTCAAATGTAAACATGGAAACAATATTGTAGGTTTAATCATACAATCTATGGAACTGAACAAATATTTAATGCATATAACATCACACAGGCCGTCACCAAATCTAAATTTATACCCATGGAACATATCCCTCCAAATTATACTTTATCTACTTCAAATATTGCCCCAAAGTAGGCTGTATTGCCTTACAACATTTCAATTCTGATTCCTTAACTGTATATTATAATTTTGGTACACAAAGTGTATCTATGGTTTTAAAAAAAGTGAAATAATAATAAAAATGTATTAGGATTAAAAAGAAATTGTAAAAAAAAATCTAATGTAATGGTGTCTTTTTTGAACAGATGGCAAATCTTAACTTTTATTTTTGCAATGCACATATTGTTAACACTTGACCTGGTATGTTCCCTTTGGATAATGATCATAACATGTTAAAGCAAAGAAAAAACAACTAAAACTGTTATCCCGTTAGCAACTAAGATTCATTTGATATAGCCAAGCATCGCTAAATTATCTGGCAAAACATGAGGTATTTTGTATATCTATTTTAGGAACATAAACTAGTCATTACAAAGGATAGTGACAAGCAGGTATGTTGCAAATTTCAGATTAATTAAAATGCTGTTTAACAAGCCCTATTAGAATGCAAATGTTTTTCATGATTGCTGTCACAAGCTGGCTTTTTTTTTCCCCCTGCGTTTCCTATCCATTTATACCTTTCTATTCCCCCATCTCCAGCCTCCATTCATTTGCATTGAAGTGAACCCAAGCAAAGCAACATTAGCCTAATGCATGAGAACAATGAGGTGAAGAAAAAAAGACAGAAGAAGTAAGTCTAATTACTCTAGTTTCATAGAATAAGCTTTTAAGGCTAAGTTCACACTAGGGCAATTACCCACCTAATTGCTCTAGTTTGAAGCTAGTTTGAATAGATGTTTTCAGCAATGTGAGGAGAAAACATGCAAATTCAGTGGATTGGTTTGATCCCTATTGCCCTTTTTATTAAAGAAAAGCCCCTTGAAGTAGTGAGATGACATTCCTTGAACATACTTCTAATGTACCACAAAGCCTTTCCTGATAGACTGCGAACCGTTGTGGAATCACATCTAAATCCATGTACTAACTTTAATAACCCATCAGGGAACAGAAAAACAAAAGTGTTCCTAAAAATACTTTGCCTCCATTTGCAGAGATGTATCTAGCAACATGAAATGTAACAAATGCATTATTCTATATTTCAAAATACTTTTATTGTTTGTTTAAAAGAATTCTCAAAAGTGATGTCCTAACATAACTGGTTATAACATGGCCTCAGCTGCGAGCTTGATGTATTTATGAGTTGAAACTGATTGATAAAATATTCAATGAGATGCAGTTCTTAAATAATAGCTGATGAAAGAGTCTTTCATTAACAGGCAGGAAGGGAGAAGGAAGGAAGGGAGGGAGGGAAGGAGGGAGAGACAGAGGGAAGAAGGAGGGAGAATGGGTAAAGTGGGTTGAGTAAAGTGAAAATTAAAAATGGTGAGGGGAAGTGAGTCCCGAAGACACTGAATTTCAGACTTCTGGCAAAGCATAAGTTGCTATGGGTTGAAATCTCTTTCAGAAACTTCTTGGATGTGAAGGTAGAGAAAGATACGAAGGGAATCATTCAAAGCTTGAATTAAATCGTCTAAGCAAACTTCCTCATTGTAATAATAAAAAAAACTACATTTTAGAGAACTGTCGGAGTCACATAAATAATTAATTATACCGCCTGCTCTTAAAGCTAGGTCTTCTGAATGCCAGTCTGCCTAGTAGAGGTTTACACATGGGAAGCTCAAGTAGAACCCCGCCCAGGTCAGTTTACTGGGCTAGGGAGAGAGCAGGGATGCCTCTAAACTGCAGCCTACCTTTAGGGGACCAGAAAGTGAATATCAAAAAAATAAAGCAGGGCTGCTTAGTCCTATAAGTCAACAAGCAAGAAATGCTGAAGAAGACTTATAGAAGCAATGTTACAGAGAATGAAGAAAGTTGAGAGAAAGTATCAGGGGGTCCGTGACAGAGGATTGAAGGATTCTGTTCTTGTCTAATGCTGCAGTTTTATTTTGTTTTGTTTTTTGCACATTATCAATACAAGATTATCTGGATGTATAGGATGCTTTTAAAACAGTAAAGACAGGATGTTTAAAATATATACTTAATTCCACTCCATCATGTTATCACTTTTCTTCCAATGTCTGCCTCTGTAAGAAGTGGGAGAAAAAAAAGATAGATTATGGCACCAGATAGACGGGAAAAGAAGTGTTTGGCTCTTTAATTCATAAAGCCATGTCTTTATAAAAAGTAACTAGAAAGGTACTTTGCTCAAATTTAAGAGTAAGGAGGAAAAGCATCTATGGTCCATAGTAGTTAAGAAATCATGAGAAAGGCAACAAATTGAATTTTTTGTCCCACTCATATTATTTTAAAATGTGTCACTATGCTTAGCTCTTTCAAAGATTTAAGGGAGAGGAAATTAACTGACTTATTTTCTTTGACTCAGTTGGTAATTATTAAGGAAATGCAATTTTTTTTTAGGCAAAGGATGGCAAATATCTAGCCTAAATGTCCCCATAGCCTATTATTTCACCCATCACAGACTTCATTAATTAGTCACTGTAATAATGACATTTGATTGATTGCTGTTAGCTTATCATCCCTGCTTTAGACCAGTAGTCAGAAAACTTTCCTCTAAAGAATCAGATAGTATACATTTTAGACTTTGAAGGCCATAAGATGTCTGTTGCAATTACTCCATTCTGTTGCTGTAGCCCCAACACAAACACAGATGCTATATAAAAGAGTGCTATTTTATTGCCACGAAACTCATTTACAAAAACAGGTATTGGGCCAGATCAGGCTGGTAGCTCATAGTTTGTGGACCCTTGATTCAGAGGTATTAAATGTTACTATTCACCTGATAGAAGCAATATGTTCATTTCCGTTAAAAAACTGATGAGAAAACCATCATGAAAACCAGAATCTATAAGCTGACTGCAACCTATCAGTTTCTCCTAATCAGCAGCCCTAAATTTAATGTGGTTAATGATAGTAATGGAAATACTTCACCTATGACAATGTACCTATCCAATAAGCAGGGCCACATTATGATTTGTAGACTGTAGCCACTTTTATCTTTGTGGGCTCTTTATCTGACTACCATATTCAAACTCAGAAGAGAATCAGAAAGACAACTGTCTTTCAGAGAACTAAAAGAGAAAAGTAGAAATGAAAAATAATCACCAATAAGACACGTTCTTTGGAGACCTTTAAATCGTTAGAGAAATAAATGGAATAATTGCTTTCCTTTCTTCTCAAGTAACCCTCACTGCAAATCAGCTCACCTCACATATCGTCAATTCAGCAGCTGATCAAAATCCTGAAAGATACAGTCTCGATTACCATAATTATAAATGTTGAAATCCTGAAAGATTGAAATCCCAAAAAATGTAATTCTGGAAGAAATAATTTTAAAACAGATTTAAAGATACTTTTAAGAGGTGATTTGTTTGACAGTTGTACAAAAATGACAGAATGTGGCAGGGCGAGGTGGCTTATGCCTATAATCCCAGCACTTTGGGAGGCCGAGGCAGGCAGACCACAAGGTCAGGAGATCGAGACCATCCTGGCTAAAACAATGAAACCCCATCTCTACTAAAAATACAAAAAATTAGCTGGGCGTAGTGGCAGACGCCTGTAGTCCCAGCTACTTGGGAGGCTGAAGCAGGAGAATGGCGAGAACCCAGGAGGCAGAGCTTGCAGTGAGCCCAGATGGCGCCACTGTACTCCAGCCTGGGGACAGAGCAAGACTCTGTCTCAAAAAACAAAAAAAAAAGAAAAAACAAGACAGAACACTTTGTAGGCCACTTTACACAATAAAATGGACAATAATAATGTACATATTTTTGCAAATTAATGCTCAGGTATACTAATTATGATCTCATGGGTATAACAGTTATAAACAGACAAGTCATATTCATAAATAGGTCAGCAAGTAAATGTAGAAACATGTATCGCTATGATTGGTAATTTTGTGCTCCCAGCTTTATAACTGCAGTCATCTGAAACACCATGACAGACAACCTAAGTCTTTTGATGAGACTGATCCAAAACCCACAGTGAGTCACCACCACATATGCCATCACTCAAAGAGCAGAGATCTTGAGAAACTGTATCTTCACAAATATAGTTGTACGAAAAGAACATCTCTTTGTTTACTGAGGAAGTTTTCACTTTTTACCTACACGCACAATGCTTGCACACAAAGTCAACATTGTGATCATGCACTTTCGTGGAGTCAAACTCCTGATGTCTAAGGCAGCAGAAGAAAAGTCCATCTCAGCTCTCAGGGACAGACAAATTATCTTTCTGCATCTGTTCTCTCTATGTCCCTGGCCGACTGGATGGTGCCACTCAACAATACGGACACATCTTCCTTCCTAGTCCACTCAGACTCACACGCTAATCTCCTCTGGAAATACCCTCATAGACCCAAAATGACATTTTATCAGTTTTCTAGGTAACCCTTAATCCCGTCAAATTTTCATTTAAAATTTAGTCCACAAGTCCACTCCTTGTCAACTAGGCACTCAAATGCATCTCCTTAAACAATACTCAATTTCTAAATAAAGATAATAATTGTTTTTTGGCTTTTTCCCCCAAAATGGTAGATTGGAAGCACTGTTAGCATGCTTCCCCTACTTGGAAAAAGAAAACAGTGTATAGCGATTCACACTGTGAACATTTTCCAAGAAGCAACACAGGACTAAGAGGGAAACTGAAAGAAACAGCAGACCCTTTGAAATAAGCAGCAGGCTATAGTCCACACTGTGATCCAGGTGGAAAACAAAGCCCCAGAGTGTGCGAGGGCAATAACTGCCTCTGGGATACACACTCCCACTGAGAAAATTCAATCCACAGGGAAAGGTCTTAACCCTACTCAGCGCTGAAGCAGATTTAGTAAGTGGTGGGGAGGATATGAGAAAGGGAGGATATGAGGAGAGGCTCTGGATATGCTTTGCACTCACTCCCCGTCTCCAGCAGGGTTGGAGAGAAGCCATTCCTGATCCTACCTCACAGAGGACCTTGGGGAAGTCTGCCAGCTTACTCAGGCAGCAGTCACAGGTTGAGAGAAGCTCCCAAATGAGATTCACAGTATAATCTTGCATGGGGATGAACCCCCACAGCCAGAACAAAGGAGCAAGTAGGAACTGCACAATAACCATTGGTGTAAGAGGTGGGCACCACTGTTCCGCAGGCACACTGGGAGGAGCATGGCCTAAGAGTTGTGGTTTCTGTCTCCACCAGGGCAGTTTTGAGTTCTGAGTGCAAACTGTTTGGAAACCTAGCTAGCTGTAGTCAGTAGAACACTGTAGATGTGAGTCCTGCCTTGACAAGTGCCTGGGAGCTGGGTGGGGCTTATTGCTGCCTCCTACTCCATACTTCCTGTGTAGACTCCTCTGGGCATCAGAGGCAGCTGCACTCCTCCTTGGAGCATTACCTCAGCAACCAGAGAATTACCCTCTGATGACCATTGAGGCCACTGCTTGTACCCACAAGTAGAGAACCAGAGTCCAAACTAGCCTGAACCAGCCCACACTTGACTTTGCCTCTCCAACCACTCTGGTAGCTTAACACCAAGAACGGAAACTTTTTGGAGCTTTATGGCCCTGCCCATTGCCTGAAATAGCAGAGTACCTCCACTGGGTAACAAAAGGCAAGCACAAATTCCACCACTACCATTGCAGCTGGTGCTTCTTTGCAAATGCTGCCTCCTGGCTGGAGGCCAATTGACACAGCCTATTACAGCATCTGCAGATATAACAATACAGTGCCCAGAAAGGAGAAACCTCGTGGAGTGACCTCAGCTGTCACCATTGCCTACAGCACCCCGGATAATCAGGAAGTTCTGAATCTACTCCTCTGGCCGGTTCATTAATATTACAACTGGCATTTGAGAAAGGCGACCCACTAAGGCTATGTATAACCAAGGAATTTCACAGAGTCTATGTCACTCCCCTGCCACACCTATCAGAGCTGGTACTGGTTAACCACTGCTGGGGGACTTGCAGACAGGTCACATCACTGGATCCCATGCAGACATTCCCCAGCACCAGCCTGAGGCGTGACATTCACTGGTTGGCTGGATCAAAGGAGTAGCAGGATTCACAGTAGTCTGGCCTTCAAGGACTCCTACTCCAAGGGGAAGGAGGAGCGCACCCATATTAAGGGAGTAAGCAACCCATGGGATAAAAACATTCAGCCAGCAGGCCTTCAGTCCCAGAACTTTCTTGGTGGGAAGTTTCTTTCAGTAGAGGCACAGGTGCAGCACTGTGCTCAGCAAAGTTCATGGCTCTATCCCAACAGTCAAGCAGCCCTGGTGCCCATGAAGGATCTTGGAGAATGGTACTTCTTTTTCCATTTGCGGACCACTGCAGACAGTTGGGGATTTTCCCATGGGACCTTGGCATGGGCGCACCTATAGACAGCCCTTGTGGAGCACTTCAGGGTGACTGTATCCTCACAAGAGGAGTGGCCTCCAGATTCAAGCTTCCATAAGGGGTAGAGTCAAAATTCCTCAACATGAACATCAGCATTTCTGCAGATGAAAAACAGGGGCCTGTCTGAGCTGAATAGCCAGAATACTCGGTCAGGAGTGTAACTGGGAGGTGTGATCCCTTTCCTCCTAGCCTGGCAAAGGACCTGAAGTGGCTCCCTCACTTACCTTTGACAAGACTTCAGTGCATTTCACCGAGAGCTCCCCCAGCTACTCTGTCAAGGCTAGGATCTCTGCCTACCCTTGATACCCAAGATGCATTCATCCACCTACTTTAACCACAGTTTTTACCCCAGAACACCTTCTCTACTGCCTGAAACCTGAATTGTTCTATCCAGTAAATAAAATACTGGGGAAAAAGTAAATAAATAAAAAAAGCAAACCAATGAGGAACAAGATAAGCTTCAAGAGACTTCTGTATTACAACTCCACAGAAGACAGAGAACCTGCACACACACCAAGCACATTGCTACCACAGTCAGCATCTGAGAAAGTCATCAGACAGACAACATAACCAAGGAACTCTTAATGAATCTTCACCCCTAATAGCAACCAGAGCTAAATTAGGTTACAATAAACTATAATTATTAAATTCACATCCTCGAGGGGGAAAATTAATTTTTTAAAAAACACGGTTGAACAAAAATAAATTTAAAAATGTTTTTTAAAAAATAGTCAAATGAAGTGAGAATAAACCAGAAAAATAATTCTGGCAATAAGACAAAACAACGTTCTATAATACTCAAAAGAACACATAACTCTCTAGCAATGGATTCAAACCAAGATTAAATCTTTGAAATACCAGATAAACAATTTAAAAGGATGATTATTAAGTCACTCAAAAGGATACAAAAGAAAGGTAAAAACTAATATAGAGAAATGAAAAAAATCAGGATATTAATGTACAATTTCTATAGAGATAGATATTTTCAAGGAAAATCAATAAAAACTTCTGAAAATGAAAAATCACATTTAGGGAATTACAAAATGCAGTGGATAGCTTTAACAATAGATGAGACCAAGTAGAAGAAAGATTTTCAAAGTTCAAAGGCAACTTTTGAATTAACCCAATCAGGCAAAAATAAAGAAAAAAGAATTGAAAGAAATAAAAGTCTCCAAGAAATATAAGATTATGTAATATAGCCAGACCTAAAAATTATTGTTGTTCCTGAGGGAGAAGAAAAAGCAAAAAGTGTGGAAAACTCATTTAAGGAAATAATTGAGGAAAACTTCTCCGGCTTTGCTAGAGATGTAGACATTTAAGCACAAAAGAAATCCTGGGTGATTCACTGCAAAAAGGACATCACCAAGGCATATAGCCATCAGGTTATTTAAAGCCAATGTGAAGAACTTTAAGAGCAGTGAGATAAAAAGCATCAGGTTACCTATAAGGAAAACCTATCAGATTAACAGCAGTCTTCTCAGTAGAAACCTTACAAGCCAGAACAGACTAGGGTCATGTCTTTACTCTCCTTAAACAGAGTAACTGCCAGCAAAGAATTCTCTATCCAGCAAAACTAAGTTTCATAAATGAAGGATAAACAGTCTTTCAGATGAACAACATGCTGAGGGAATTTGTCATTACCAAACAAGCACTATAGGAAATGATAAAAACAAAATCTAAATCTTGAAACAAAAGATTGATATGCACCACAATAAAACTTCATGAAAGCATAAAATTCACAAGCCCTGTAAAACAATAACACAGCTGCTCTGCCTATGGAGTAGCTAATCTTCTATTCCTTTACATTCCTAATAAACTTACTTTCCCTTTACTCTAAAAAAACAAACAAAAACCACTAGCACAATGAAGAAAACAAAGAATCTGGGTAACAATCAACAAGATGACTGGAACCTCATATCTCAATAATAACACTGAATTTAAATCATCTAAATGCTCCACTTAAAAGACAGAGATTGGCAGAATGGATTAAAAAATTACAAACCAAGACTGGGCGTGGTGGCTCACGCCTGTAATCCCAGCACTTTGGGAGGCCGAGGCGGGTGGATCACGAGGTCAGGAGATCGAGACCATCCTGGCTAACACGGTGAAACTCCGTCTCTACTGAAAATACAAAAAATTAGCTGGGCGTGGTGGTGGGCACCTATAGTCCCAGCTACTCGGGAGGCTGAGGCAGGAGAATGGCGTGAACCTGAGAGGTGGAGCTTACAGTGAGCCAAGATCGTGCCACTGCACTCCAGTCTGGGAGACACAGCGAGACTCTGTCTCAAAAAAAAAAAAAAAAAAATTACGAACCAAATATCTGCTGTCTTCAAGAGTCCCCTAACATGTACTGATTTTAATAGACTCAAGGTAAAGGAGTGGAAAAAGATATTTTACGAAAATGGAAACCAAAACCCAGCAGGAGTAGCTATTCTTGTTTCAGATGAAACAGACTTTAAAGCAACAACAATAAAAAGAGACAAAGAAGGTCATTATATAATGATAAAAGGATCAATCCAACAACAAGGTATTACAATCCTAAATATATATGCACCTAACTCTGGAGCTCCCAGATTTGTTAAACAATTATTAGTACACCTGAAAAAGAAATAGACAGCAACACAATCATAGTAGGGAACTTCAGTCCTCCACTGATAGCACTAGACAGATTATCGAGGCAGGAAGTAAGCAGAGAAACACTGGACTTAAACTGCACTCTAGAATAAATGTACCTAACAAAATTTACAGAACATTCGACCCAAGAACTGCAGAATATACATTTTTCTCATTAGCATGTGGAACACTCTCTAAGATAGATCCTGTTATAGGCTGCAAAACAAGTCAATAAATTTTTTAAAAAATCAAAATCATATCAAGTGTCTTTGCAGACCACAGTGGAGTATAAAACTATAAATAAATTCCATAAGGGACCCTTAAAACTACACAAATACATGCGAATTAAACAATCTGTTCCTGAGTGGTTTTGGAGTTTACAATAAAATCAAGATTGAAATTTTAAAATTCTTTGAAATGAATTATAATAGTGACACAAGTTGTCAAAGCCCCTGGGATACAGCAAGAGCAATGCTAAGAGAAAAGTTTATAGCACAAAATGCCTGCATCAAAAAGTCTGAAAGATCACGAATAAACAACCTAATGTCACACCTCAAGGGATTAGAGAAACAAGAACAAACCAAACCCAAAGCTAGCAGAAGAAAAGAAATAACGAAGATCAGAGCAGAACTAAATGAAACTGAAACACACAAATAATAAAAAGGATCAATAAAACAAAAAGCTGGCTCTTTGAAAAGATAAACAAAATTGATACACCATTCACTGGATCAACCAAGAAAAGAGGGGAGAAGATTCAAACAAACTAAAATAGAAATAAAAATGGAAGCATTACTGCCAACACCGCAGAAATACAAAAGATTATTTGAAACTACTAGTACTTTTTCTATTTGAAACTACTAGTCCTTTTTCTTTTGTACCCACTGGTAGGACCTAGTAGTACAAAAGATTGTTTGAAACTACCAGTATAATTTGGCTGTGAATCCATGTTCCTTGTTTTTTATTTTTGTTGTTGGTGGTGGTGGTAATTTTTTTTTTATATTACTGATTGAATCTTTCTCATTCTATGAAGCTAGCATTACCCTGATACCAAAATCAGGAAAGGACAAAACAAAAAAAGAAAACTGCAGGCAAATATCCTTGATGAATACAGATGCAAAAATCCTCAACAAAAATCCTAGCAAAGTGAATCCAACAGTTTATCAAAAAGATAACTCACCATGATCAAGTGGGTTTCATCCCAGGGATGCAGGGTGGTCAAACATCTGCAAGTCAATAAATGTGATCTACCACTTAAACAGAATTAAAAACAAAGGCCAAATGATCATCTCAATGGACACAAGAAAAAGCATTCAGTAAAATCCAGGTTTTCTTTGTGATAAAAACCCTCAACAAACCAGGCAGAGAAGGAACATACTTCAAAATAATAAATACCATGTATAACAAAGCCTCATAATTTAGTTTGGTTCTGTATCCCCACCTAAATCTCATGTTAAATTGTAATTCCCAGTAGTGGAGGTGGGGCCTCTTGGGAGGTGACTGGATCATAGGGTTATTTCCCATGAATAATTTAATACCATCGTTTTGGTACTGTCATCGTGATAGTGAGTGAGTTCTCATGAGATCTGCTTGTTAAAGGGCTTTGTCTCCTCTGCTCTCTCTCCTTTGCTTCCACTTTTGCCATGTGATGTGCCTGTTCCTTCTTTGCCTTCTGCCATGATTTAAAGCTTCCTAAGGCCTCCCTAGAAGCAGATGCCACTATGCTTCCTATACAGCCTGCAAACCGTGAGCCAATTAAAGCTCTTTTCTTATAAATTACCCAGTCTCAGGTATATATTTATAGCAACACAAGAACAGCCCAATACACCACAGGCAACATAACACTGAATGGGGAAAAGTTGAAGGCATTCCCGCTAAGAATTGGAACAAGAGAAAGATGCCCACTTTTGTCATGTCTAGTCAACAGACTACTAGAAGTCCTAGCCAGAGCAATCAGGCAAGAGAAAGAAATAAAGGACATCTATATTGGAAAAGAGGAAGTCAAGCTATCTGTGTTTGCCAATGATATGATTATTTACCTAGAACATCCTAAAGACTCCTCCAAAAAGCTGCTAGATTTGTAAAATGAATTCAGTAAAGTCTCAAGTTACAACATCAAGGTATGTAAATCAGTAGCACTGCTACATGACAACAACAATGAAACAGAATCAAATCAAGAACTCAGTTCCTTTTACAATAACTGCAATAAAATGAAATAAAATACCTGGAACATACTTAACCCAGGAGGTAAAAAATCTCTACAAGGAGAAGTACAAAACTTTGCTGAAAGAAATCAGAGATGACACAAACAAATGGAAATACATCTTATGCTCATGGATTGAAAGACTCAGTATCATAAAAATGGCCATATTTCCCAAAGCAATCTACAGATTCTTTGCAATTCTTATCAAAAAATATTATTTCTTGCAAAATTAGAAAAAAATTGTGAAATTCATATAGAACCAAAAAAGAGCCCAAATATAGAAAGTATTCCTAACCAAAAAAGAACAAATCCTCAGGAATCACATTACTTGAGTTCAAATTATACTATAACTCTAGAGTAGTAACCAAGACAACACGATAACTGTATAAAAGCAAAACATAGACCAATGAAACAGAATAGAGAACCCAAAAACAAAGCCAAATAGTTACAACCAACTGATCTTTGACAAAGTTGACAAAAATAAACAACAGGGAGAGGACACCCTATTCAATAAATGGTGCTGGGAAAATAGGATAGCCACATGTTGAAGAATAAAACTAGATCCCTATCACTATATACAAAAATCAACTCAAAATGGATTGCAGATTTAAATCTCAGTCCTGAGACCATAAAAATTCGAAAAGAAAACCTAGGAAAATCTCCTCTGGACATTGGCTTAGACAAATAATTTATGACTAAGCCCCAAAAAGCAAATGTAACATAAAAAATACATGAATTGGATCTAATTAAACTGAAAAGCTTCTGTACAGCAAAAGAAATAATTATCAGAATGAACAAATAACCCACAGAATGGGAGAAAATACTGGCAAACTATGCATCCTGCAGAGTTCTAATATCCAGAATCTATGAGTAACTCAGTTAGTAAGAAAAATGAATAAATTATCCCAACAAAAAGTAGGTATATGGCATAAATAGCACCTTCTCAAAAGAAGATATACAAATTACCAACAAGTAGATAAAATAAATACTCAACATCACTAATCATCAGGGAAATGTATTTTTTTTCTTTTTTTATTATACTTTAAGCTCTGGGGTACATGTGCAGAATGTGCAGGTTTGTTACACAGGTATACACGGGCCATGGTGGTTTACTGCACCCATCAACCCATCATCTACATTAGGTATTTCTCCTAATGCTATTCCTCCCCTAGTCCCCCAGCCCCTGACAGACTCCGGTGTGTGATGTTCCCCTCCCTGTGTCCATGTGTTCTCATTTTTCAACTCCCACTTATGAGTGAGAACATGCAGTGTTTGGTTTTCTGTTCTTGTGTTAGTTTGCTGAGAATGATGGTTTCCAGCTTCATTCATGTCCCTACAAAGGACATGAATGCATCCTTTTTTCTGGTTACATAGTATTCCATGGTGTATATGTGCCACATTTTCTTTATCCAGTCTATCATTGATGGGCATTTGGGTTGGTTCCAAGTCTTTGCTATTGTGAACAGTGCCACAATAAACATACGTATGCATATGTCTTTACAGTAGAGTGATTTATAATCCTTTGGGTATATACTCAGTAATGGGATTGCTGAGTCAAATGGTATTTCTAGTTCTAGAGCCTTGAGGAATCACTGCGCTGTCTTCCACAGTAATTCACACTCCCACCAACAGCATTAAAGTATTCCTATTTCCCCACATCTTTTCCAGCATCTGTTTTTTCATGACTTTTTAATGATCACCATTCTAACTGGCATGAGATGGTAACTCATTGTGGTTTTGATTTGCATTTCTCTAATGACCAGTGATGATGAGCTTTTCTTCATATATTTGTTGGCTGCATAAATGTCTTCTTCTGAGATGTGTCTGTTCCTATCCTTTGTCCACTTTTTGATGAAGTTTTTTATTCTTGTAGATTTGTTTATGTTCTTTGTAGATTCTGGATATTAGCCCTTTCTCAGATGGACAGATTGCAAACATTTTCTCCCGTTTTCTAGGTTGCCTTTTCACTCTGATGATAGTTTCTTTTGCTGTGCAGAAGCTCTTTAGTTTAATTAGATCCTATTTGTCTATTTTGGCTTTTGTTGCCATTGTTTTTGGTGTTTAGTCATGAAGTCTTTGCCCATGCCTATGTCCTGAATGGTATTACCTAGGTTTTCTTCTAGGGTTTTCATGGTTTTAGGTCTTACGTTTAAGTTTTTAATCCGTCTTTAGTAAATTTTTGTATAAGGTGTAAGGAAGTTTCTGCTTTCTGCATGTGACTAACCTGTTTTCCCAACACCATTTATTAAATAGGGAATCCTTTTCCCATTGCTTGTTTTTGACAGGTTTGTCAAAGATCAGATGGTTGTGGATGTGTGGTGCTATTTCTGAGGCCTCTGTTCTTTTCCATTGGTCCATATATCTGTTTTGGTACCAGTAGCATACCGTTTTGATTACTGTAGCCTTGTAGTATAGTTTGAAGTCAGGTAGTATGATGTCTGCAGCTTTGTACTTTTGGCTTAGGATTGTCTTGGCTATGTGGGCTCTTTTTTGGTTCCATATGAAATTTAAAGTAGTTTTT
Organism: Mandrillus leucophaeus; assembly: GCF_000951045.1. Taxonomy (NCBI): domain Eukaryota; kingdom Metazoa; phylum Chordata; class Mammalia; order Primates; family Cercopithecidae; genus Mandrillus; species Mandrillus leucophaeus. The sequence continues at coordinate 653,836 of NW_012101543.1, read as the reverse complement.
TTCCCAATTCTGTGAAGAAAGTCAACGATAGCTTGATGGGAATAGCACTGAATCTATAAATTACTGTGGGGAGTATGGTCATTTTCACAATATTGATTCTTCCTATCCACGGGCATGGAATGTTTTTTCATTTGTTTGTGTCTTTTCTTATTTTGTTGAGCAGTGTTTTGTAGTTCTCCTTGAAGAGGTCCTTTGCATCCCTTGTAAGTTGTATTCCTAGGTATTTTATTCTCTTAGTAGCACTTGTGAATGGGAGTTTACTCATGATTTGGATCTCTGTTTGTCTGTTATTGGTGTATAGGAGTGCTTGCGATTTTTGCACATTGATTTTGTATCCTGAGACCTTGCTGAAGTTGCGTATCAGCTTAAGGAGATTTTGGGCTGAGACAATGGGATTTTCTAAATATACATTCATGTCATCTGCAAACAGGGACAATTTGACTTCCTCTTTTCCTAAATGAATACGTTTTATTTCTTTCTCTTGCCTGATTGTACTGACCAGAGCTTCCAATACTATGTTGAATAGGAGTGGTGAGAAAGGGCATCCTTGTCTTGTGCCGATTTTCAAAGGGAATTCTTCCAGTTTTTGCCCATTCAGTATGATATTGGCTGTGGATCTGTCATAAATAGCTCTAATACCACCTTAACCTTGCCAGAATAGCCACCATCAAAAAGTCCAAAACCAATAGATCTTGACATGGATATGGTGAAAAGAGAACACTTATACACTGCTGCTGGGATTGTAAATTAGTACATCTATGGAAAACAATTTCTCAAAGAACTAAAAGTAGATCTACCATTCAATTCAGCAATCCTGCTCTTGGGTATCTCTTCAAAGGAAAGGAAATTATATAAAAAAGACCCCTGCATACATGTTTATTGCAACACAATTCACAATTGCAAAGAAATGAAACCAGTCTAAGTGCCCATAAGCTGATGGGTGGATAAAGAAAATGTGTGTATATATACACATACACAGACATGCACACACAGAGACACATACATACAATGGAATACTAATCAGCCATAACAAAGAATGAAATAATGTCTTTTGCATCAACTTGGATGGAGCTGGAGGCCTTTATTCTAAGTGGAATAACTCATGATCAGAAAACCAAATACTGTATGTTCTCACTTAGAAGAGGGAGCTAAGCCTTGGGTATGTAAAGGCATACAGAGTGGTACAATGGACAGTGGAGAATCAGTAGGTGGGGAGGGGAGAAGAGAATAAAGGATTAAAAAACTACATACTGAGTAAAATGTATACTAGTACTCAGGTGATGGGGGCATTAAAATCTCAGACCTCGCCACTATACAATTTATTTAAGCAATCAAAAACCATTTGTACCACAAAAGCTATTGAAATAAAAAATGAAACATTAAAAACAAAAACAAATAAAGACAATAATAATTTAATAGTTGCGCCTAACATGATGCAACTAACCTGAATACAACCTTAACCATCCTAACCCTTTTCCTGCAATTCACCTTTCAGGATTTCAACATTTGGGATTTTAATCTTTTGGGATTGTAATTTTTGAGATTTTAGATGTTAGGAACTTTGAACTTTAGGGATTTTGATTGTTGGGGATTTTGACCTTTTGAGATTTCAACATTCAGAATTATGCTGTTTGGGGTTGTGTCTTTTAAGATTACGATCCAAATCCCATTCATTTATATTGATATAATGAAAGTATGTAATCTTTATCCAATATGGTGTCAAGTAAATGCAAAAAGTTTGAGTTATTTCTTTAATTCTGTGGATAATAGCAAAAGATTATTTAGATATACTCAGCCTTGATTGAATTAATTGAATCACCTATTAAACTGCAACATGTTAAATAAAAATATTATTTCATTATAACTCTGATTTGTTAATAGCAGCATATTGTGGGCAGTGCACGGCTCACTAACAAGGCTCAAAGAAGTCAATCACTATATGCAGTAACAAACAAATAAGTTAGCACAAGTGATAGTTGCTACTTTCACCGATACCTGGTTTACATTGTAGATAGCAGAAACAGTGGTATTCCCTAACAGGTACCTTTGGAAGATCAGTACAAACTCGATGATCAGGCTATATGTCTCTTAGGTTTTAGTGGTATATGAAGGAAAGTCAGCCACCACAGTGGGATTGACAAGAAAAATGTAACAAGTAAAATAAAAAGAATCTATCGGGAAATTTAGAGCAATGTATAGCCAAGAAATGAATTGATACTTGGCAATTATTAGCAGACTAACCTTAATTGATATCAAGTTAAATATACTAAATGCTTTTTGTGTGTGTGTAGGAAGCTTACAGAAGGAGGAAGCATTTCTTTTTCACACCTGCTTACTTTTAAGGCTGTTATGACATACCGTAGTCCTTGTATATTGAAAAAGCGAATTTTGTAATCAGTGGTCTGAAAAGTAAAGATTAGATAAATAAAAGGATGAAAATATAGCATTCTTTTATATTTAATGGAAGATCAATTCTATAAGAAAAGAAACTAAAATAAAGCATAATAATTAAAAAGGAAGAAAAATAGTTACTTACCAAAGAGAATAAGTTGTTTCTGCAGAAAACTGAAGAAAAGCTAAGGACATAATGAGAACTAGTAAGAGAGTTCAGCAAGATTGTAAATGCAATATTAACATAACAAAGTTCCATTATAGAAACTGTACAATGAAAAATGTGACTCCCTGTTAACATTTTTTTTCTTAGCACTCCCACTGAAGTGGTTGACTTTCCTTCAAATACCACTAATATACTAAGAGGCGCATAGCCTGATCATCAAGGTTATGTATATCATCAATAATGTTGCCATGCAGAAAGCAAATATAAAGTAGCAAGTACAATAATTACTTTTTAAACCATCCAAAGAATAAAAATGATGTTATCTAAGAATAAATCTGAAAAATAAAGTTCAAAATTATATGGATAAAACTACAAAATTTTATTCAGTATTATGAACAACACCTATATAAACGGAGAGTTATACTGTGGTCATATATGGAGTGCTTCGCATTAGAAAACATCAATTCTCACAAAAATAATCTGTAAATACAAGAAAAATCCCATCAAAATGCCACTAGGGCTCTCTGTAAAACATAAAAATTGACTAAAATTCGTATAAGTTGAGCATTTGACCAAGAATAATAAATAATATTTTGAAAAACAAGAATAAGATGGGAAGAAATGTTCAATAGATATTGAAAGTTATTGTAATTCTAAAGAAATTGGACATGATTAATACTGAGTCAGAACAAGTAAAACTGTGGAACATGATAGAAAATTCTGGAAGAGAGTCACATAAATACTACACAGAAACTGATGTAAGTTATAGAATGGTATAAAAAATGAGAAAGAAAAACACAGACATTTTGTAAGCCCTTAAATACTCATTCAGGAAAAACATAGACTTATGAATAAATTGAAATTGCTTATCTATGAAAAGTAAACAAATGAATAAATAAATTAGATTATTATCACAAGTAGTTACAAATAGTAATATTACAAACAGTTCTAATTAAAACTATTTAGAGGCCGGGCGCAGTGGCTCACGCCTGTAATCCCAGCACTTTGGGAGGCCGAGGCAGGCGGATCACGAGGTCAGGAGTTCGAGACCAGCCTGATCAACATGGTGAAACTCTGTCTCTACTGAAAATACAAAAATTAGCCAGGCATGGTGGTGTGTGCCTGTAACCCTAGCTACTCAGGAGGCTGAGGCAGGAGAATCACTTGAACCCGGGAAGTGGAGGTCGCAGTGAGCTGAGATTGTGCCACTGCACTTCAGCCTAGGTGACAGAGTGAGACTCCATCTCAAAAAAAAAAAATAAATAAATAAAAATAAAAAATAAAATAAAATAAAATAAAACTATTTAGAAATAAATTACAAATAAATTAAAGATAGATGTGGAGAACAGGAAAAAGAATAAATGAAATTAAGAAAATTATTTTTATGGGATAGGATTGCTCATTTAAAAAAATCCATAAAAGAAAAATTGATTATGTAAATTTTAAATTTCTGAATGACAAGCATATGAGAATATGTAAAAATTTACCATACACTGAGTTCATTAATAAAGCATATAATCCACAGAGGAATAGTACTCAGGATACACCATTAGTAAAATCAAAACAAACAACAGCCAAATGAGCAAATGATTTGACTTGGCAATTCATCAAAGGTGAACATGTATGGTCTATAAATATGTGGAGATAATTACAAATTTATTAGAACTTAAAAATACAAATTGAAACAATAATGAAGACTTTTAACACCCATTGGGTTAGCAAATTTGAAAGTCTCCTCATGTCAACAGTCCAAAGGGATATGAAGAAATAGAAATGTTCTGAGTAAGTAAATTGTTAAAAATCTATAGAGATCCATTACGCAATATTTATTAAAGCTAAAAATGTATAAAAACCTAAAACTCAGGAAGCACATTGCTAGATATAAAATCTAGGAAAAGATCTTGCTATATACAAGAATGTTTGTTGGTTTTAATGGTGAAATCATGAAATTGACTTAACGTAGAATTATAGGGAAATGACATATTCACACAACTGAATACAATACACTTAACAAAAATGAAGTCGATTTACGTTAATCAACAAGATAGATACTTATTGAAAAAATCCTAAGCAAATAATCTTTAGGTAATTTTAAGGCATACATGGTAAAAATATGAAAAAATAAGTTAAGATGATGGCTTCTGCCCAAGAGAAACAGTGGGAAATCAGAGAGCGGGGAATAAATGTATGTTTTAATTTGATCTAAGCAGAGACAGTGGAATGAAGCAAAAGAAAATTATTTGTGTCATAGATACAGGAGTGCATATAATATTCTTTACATGTCTGAAGTATATCATTACTTTAAAAATTCTTATACATAAGCCCTGTGTTTGCAGTATTCACATACTAAAAGTGTAGTTAAGACAATGATGCAATAAACTGATACAAGTGTTGGGGCTCAGAAAACAATATACCAAATGAAGGACTCAAAAGCGGAAGTTTTTCGGTGACCTTCTCCTGTCCCACTGTCTCTGTCACATTCCTTCTCAAGGCTAATCGTAGAAGCTGGAATCTTTCTTGCCCAATACGGGTCATAGAAACCAGAACTCATTTTCCCCAAAGCCAGCCCTAAATCCTAAAACCGTAACATTTTTATTTTCTATTTTTTCCTCCACCTTTCTATGTGAAAACAGGCCATTAAAACTTACCTGACCAACTTTGTTTGACTGTAGGTCAAAAAAACCCATTCTGGAGAGGGTCCTGCCTCATATCCAGAAGAAAGAAATGCTGCACAGACAGGTCAGGAGGAATCTAGACAGACAGGTCTCACGGGGTTTCTCCATTCCGTCTATTGCATTAGACCACACCCTTTTATTCCAATCATCTTTCTAGGTGACTGCTCACACTTCGTTGAGCCTAAGCATACAAATGAACAATTTCCCCTGTATCTTTGAATCTTCATTCTGAAGGCTCCCGTGCATGCAAATTGAATAAATTCATACGCCTTTTCTCCAATTAATCTGCCTTTTGCAACTTGAGTTTTCAGTGAAACTTTGGAGGGTCAAGGGGAACTTCCACTTTCCCCCTACACGAGTGTATATTCAACATACCTACAAACGTGCCGGGAAGGACAATATAAACCCGGACTGGAGACTGGTCCAGGCTTATTCCAGAATAAGAGCAAGAAGATCACAGGTTTTTCTCTAGGTTTTAAGGAAGTAAAGAAGTTTAAGTCGGTAGTAGAAAGATGTTCGTCCTATAAATATTCAGATCAAAATGTCTAGCTTGGAAGATTTATTATGGACGAACTATTAAGAGACCCATTATAATAAAGGACTTAATCGTATTATAATGTGTAGGTATTTATAAATGAAATGTGCTAGAAAATGTGTTAGAAGCTGTTAGTTTACCATAAATTTAGATTTTTTCCTAGTAAATTTTAAAGAGCTCAAGTCCTATTGCCAAGTGAATAGTATATTAAAAGTGGTTGTTACACTTTTCTGTGTATTTTGAAACAAAGTAAAGAACTTGTGTTATATGTAATTGGCATAGCTCATTACAAAAATATGCTTTACCTCTCAGGTAGTATTACTATTCAATTATTTATTTAAAACTTTATATTTTTTTGTGGTATTTTTTATTCACATTGCCATACTTTCTAACATTAAAATATTTTGAAATAAGTATAATTCCTACATTATCTGGAAATTTTGGATTCTGCAAAAGTAGGTCTTTTCAAGTGAATAATTATTTGTGTTACATTGGTATGGATACCACAAATCTTGCATTTAAGATTATTCTGTGTATGGCTTAAATTATAAGTTTTATCTCAATAAAATTTTGCTAAAAATGTGATTCATATTTTTATTTTGTCTTAATTCTAACGTGTAAAGGAGAAAAGTTTTCCAAAGTTCTGAGTGAACTGGTTACTTTTAACAAATGTGTAACCTGTATAAAGCTTTTGGTTATTAAACTACCTAGGTGTGTAATCCATTCTAGTAAATATTTAATGACAAGATTTTCAAAAAAATCATATTATATCTACAATTATTACTATAAAAATATATCTATATATAAATATCTCTGTTTTATATATATGTCATGCTATACACACATGTGCTTAAATATACCTATATACATTTATGTATATGCTTTATTACAAATGTTAGTAATATTAAGAAATTATAAATAGCAATGTATATACACAATATATCTGCCTTAAATTCCATATAGAAAATTAATTCTTATAGAATGTTTTCATCATTTTTGCTGAACTTTCATATGACTAACCAGCCTATAATTACAACTGATAAATGTTGACTAATGTTGTTGTTTACATTCATGAATAAGACAAACATGAATTAATAAAGGCATATGTCAAAACTACACTTTTGTCAATGATGTCAACAATTTCTTTGCTGAATCAGATAACAATTTCAAATGCTGGAAGAATATTTACTCAGTTTTTTGTGTTGTTGATAATGGAATGGCTATATCCACAACACACTTTTAAATTTACTCTATATTATTCACATTTTCCCCAATATTTTAAGTTTAGTCCGTCAACAAAACTATTCCCCTAGTTTAGCATTTGCCTGTTTCCATGATATATTTGTATTCTGTTCAGTTTCAAGCTATCAACTCAACTATACTGAAAATGGAGTTAGAAAGATGTATGCCTTACTACTCCATAGTATTCCTATAATGCAATAAACAAATATAAAAAAAACAAGAGCATAGATAATCGTAAAATGTAGTAAAACAATTAAGAAGTCATTTTGAGTACTTGCAATTACTTTGTTTTTAATTTATTTAATTAAAAACTTGTATGGTTTCATTTTTAATTGTATCTGAGTTTAATAACCACATTGCCAAATTCCTAAATACTTACCAATGAGTTCTTGCTAGATGGTATAACTTGGCTTTGTGTGTACACACACACACACACACACACACACATTCATGTATGTTTGCAGGGGCCTACAAACACACATACAATATTGTGCTCATATAATATCATAGTCAGTATTTACTGCTTCAATTTGTCTAAAATGTTATATTGATATTGTCTTATTGGTATTTCAATGTGTTTGCTAACCAGGTTTGCAATGACATGGGCAAATTAATTCATGAAAAAATTGAATTGTCAGTTACCCCAGTTTGATTCGGGTTGATATGGACAAATTAGAGGATGTAGACTTTATTTCATTATATATCATTAGTTAGGTCATCTTTAAGATATCCTCAAACACTGCTTTTCCCCCTTGCAATCTGCCGAAACCTTAGACATAAAGGAATTACCCCCACTGGAAAGGTAAGTTTCCCTACAGAGATATGTCCTCTGTCTGAAGTTTCAAATTGTGCCCTGCTGAACTGAATATTCTATGAACTATTAAGCATACCGTTATGATAAAAGAGCAATAGTCATTAAGGTCATTGCACTTGAGGCTTCTATTTGAACTTCTTTTGGGTTCAAGGCAAACAAAAATCTTTTGTTTTACCTACTTTCTTCCCCAGCCCAGAGGCAATGTAAGGGAGGATGAGAAATAAAACCCTTTCTCCCTAGATTTTTGAAAACTTTAAAATCTAATGATGGAAAAGGGCTGCAGTTTAAAACATGAAAGGTCAAGGTAGCCTACTAGAGACTCAGAGAATATATAACTTCTTATGGGAATCTCCCAGGCGTGAGATTATTCTGAGATTTCAATCTTATAGTTAAATAGTAATATATCAAAAAGATGGTGAAAATAGTTGCTTTATAAAATGTTGAGGAGTCAGTCATTTACCTCTCACAAAATGTCAGCAGCTTTATTCACAGACCTTACACTTAGAAAACTTGAGATATGAGTATTTAAGAAAACACCCTTCAAAAATAGGCAAACCTCCCTTTAAGATTAACTTGGAATGAAACATTAACTGAGTAATTTGCACAAAGCAACCATTTGTCTATTTTTAACCTCTGATAGAATCTATACAGAAACAAATGGGTTGTCATATTCATGCATCTGCCATCAGACAGTTACGTGTGTACAGTCTCAGGGGATATAATAAGAAATTCATCAGAGATTCTGAGAAGTTGAACTACAAACTAAAGCATCCTGGATTCCATTCATCCATCAGCCCTGAGCCCTTGGCATCACTGTTGGTGTCTGATGTATCTGATGCTCTGGCCCACTATCAGGCAACCCTGGACACTTTTGTGCAGGTTCTACTCACTTTTCACTAACAATGTTTGTCCTCAACTGTTGGCATCTTAGCTTTCTGCACTGAAGTCTTTTTACACACACTTCAATAGCTTATAGGTGTGGGGGCATTGATGGGATGGCCCTCAACCAGTGCTGAACTTGAGCTCTGCCTCCTGTCGTTTGGGTGGACAATTCTAGAAGGCATGCTATATTCTTCTTAGACTGAGCTCAATCACCAGTTGTCCACACTGGTCAACTTGATGAACTTTTCTTCCTTCCTTTATTCTCATCTCTCTTTTGACTCTCGCTCCTGCTCTTTACTGTTACCTTCTAAATGCTATCTGGAAATAAATCAGACTCTGCTTTCAGGGGAATTCAAACTAAAATACAGTCAAACCATCATATATGTATTTGTTACACAAGGTTTATCTCCAAAGGGAATTCATTTTTTTTTTTTCTGCACTCTCACCCTCATTGAAGAATAAAACCGTCCTTATTTTGGTACTATATGTCATTTCTTTTTCTTCAATAGTTGTACAGATTTCAGCTACCATTATGTTGGCCCCAATCTATCCATGTATGAAACTATGGAGCCATCTCAACTTGCTCTATTAAGAATGTACTTTATTCTTCAAACTTTTTTGACTACTCTCCCCATCCAAGTTTTTCAAGTCTGTGTCCCTGGCCCTAGAAACTTTATTTGTATGTGACAGCACGCAGATAAAGAAGTAGAATAACAGGAGATAAAACTAGACCACTAGTACTATCAAAAGTATCAGTTACATTCTGAGGGCAATGCCCTTTTCTTTATGTCAAACATAAAGGAGAAATTCTAGTAGTAGCAATATTCTAAATCTTGTAAAATTTACTTAATCATTAACTCTGCAGAATAAATTGATCCCAGTAGCAAAACTAAAACATAAATTAACTGTAGAAAACTATAAAATATTTACCAGTAGTAAGCTATTTTTGCATTTCTTAAGAGAAACTGACAACACATTTTTTAGTGACCTCGAAGCTTCTTTACTCTCAGTGATGCTGTATTTCACATATGTCCTTCTTTTTAAGAAAATATTTATTACCATATTGATAATAAATTTTTTATTATATATTATTTGCTACAGTTTTTCTGTCTTTTAGGCTGTTTTCTTTAGAATGTTATTATTCAGTTAACAAATATTAGTTGAGTGTCAACTATGCACTAGTGACTGTACTATGTATTGGAAAACACATATAAAAATAAATTTTGGATCTCAAGTCCTTCATACTTTGGTAGGGGAGGCACATAGCAAACAGGAAATTTGTATGTAACGTTTAAGGCCTCTATAATGTATGATGGAACCACATGTAAGGATAACAGGGCTGTGAGTTAAGCCACTCTACCTCTTTTTTCACTCTGCCTTTTGAGAGATACATTCTATCTAATAACTAGTAGCCATTAGTTATTTTTCCTGATTCTCCCTCCTCCCACCCTCCACCTTCTGAAAGGCCCTGCTATGTGTTATTCCCCTCTCTGTGTCCACGTGTTCTCATCATTTCACTTCCACTTGTAAGTAAAATTACGCGGTATTTGGTTTTCTGTTTCTGTCTTAGTTGTTCCTTTTTCAGAAAAAGAAATTTACATATTTCTACACTATACTAAAACACTGCTTCTTTTTCATTTTGTTTCATTTGAGATATCAACTCAACTCAGCATACATAGTTCTACTCTTAAATGCAATGAGGTAGACAAGAATACACATCTCCAATAAGGTAATATTTTTCCTAATATAGAGGAACTATATTTCTGTTAAGCAATTATTAGAAAGATCCTCATTAAGTACTTATGTACAAACATGGAAATATATGTGCATTTTAAACTCTTTAATTCTTATGCCAAACTCCTTGTTTATTTAGATGTATGAAAGTAGATGTGTTTTATTACCAAATATTATTTATTCAACACAATACATTTCTAAGTATAAAATGAAGATAATAGGACTAAAATATTTTTGAGAAGATAATTTAAATGTTGATGTAACTCAAAGCAATCTAATACACACCCTTGCACTATATGTAATTGACTTTGGATTTGGGATGGGGAGAGATAGTTTCTTAAAATCGCAATAACTTTTAATAATTTTAATGCATTTTGAAAAGAGGAAATAGTATTTTTATAATGGTGAAAAGTTGGATAATTTTTAGGAATAAGAACTCTCCTTAATGTTTTTGCCACTGTGAACATCTTTAAAGGTGAGGAGATAGAGAGAGAGAGATGTTTAGAGAGACTCAGCAAATCTTACACAATAGCGCTGCAAATTTCTGAAAGGAGATGGTTATAGTATCAGGTGTGCTTTGGGGGTTGGAAAAGTTACTTTCTTGTTTCTTGCAACCCGTTCCAACTACCAATTGTTCTTTTAAGACAATTTATAAAGGTAAACTGTGATATTTAATATTCCATATGTAAGAAATCTGAAACATTGAGAATTTTGCACAGAATATTCGTGGCTAAAAGTCAGACGTCGTCTGCTGCAGGCTTAATGGGTAGTGATCTCACATGTGTACACGTATTTTATCTTCACATTTATTTTCTAATAGGCAATCAAAGTGGAAAAATGGAAAACCAAATTAAAGAAGATTTATCTTCTACTATTCCAATAAGATAATTAAAACCTTTACATTAAGGCAACGAAAGACACAGTTCATTGCCTCATTAGAGACTCAACAGAAATCAAATGATAATGATTATTTTGATTATTCTTGACATAGATGAGCAGAATAAATATTTACCATCTATTTTCCTATTTATTCTGTTTATATGTTGATGTAGGCATATATTTTCTTGTTTAAGTAATTGTTCTCTGTCTTGTATTGGACTGTAGTGAACACTTAATTACTGAAGAAGGTATTTTTTTGTTTGTTTGTTTGGACCCAAGACAGAAGTCAATTTTCCTTAAAAAGAAGAAACATTTAAAAATTTCACCATCTTGGCATATGTAGAAAATATTAACAGCAAAGGGAGGGATAAGAAAGAAATCAAGAGTAAACTGGGACAAGTAAGAGTAAAGATAATATTTGGTAGTAAGCAGATAGCTGAATGCATTACAGGCAATCAGTATCTTTCAAATAGTTAATAACTTCTCAAATAAAATATGAGTGTTGAGATATTACAGACAGATAATAGTAAAAATTGACCTATTGAACAATTACCCTTTATACCAAGAAAGGATTAGTAGAAATATGGTGAGAGAGGGAGTCAGAGGAGAGAGAGAGAGAAAGAAACAGACTGATTAAAAATAGAAAATTAATTTTGAAGTCTATAAGCAAATCTTGTTAGTTCTGATTTCTTTTTTTTTTTTTCTCATTAAAGTTTGTTCTAATGGGTCTCAAAATTCTGTGACAGGTTTTTGGTCAAGTTGTTTCCATTAAAAAACTACTGATTTTAGGCCGGGCATGGTGGCTCATGCCTGTAATCCTGGCAATTTGGGAGGCCGAGGCGGGCAGATCACCTGAGGTCAGGAGTTCAAGATCAGCCTTGGCAACATGATGAAACTCCATCTCTACAAAAATACAAAAATTAGCTGGGCATGACAGCAGGTACCTGTAATCCCAGCTACTCAGGAGGCTGAGGTGGAAGAATCACTTGAACCTGGGAGATGGAGGTTGCAGTGAGCTGAGATCACGCTGTTACACTCGAGCCTGGGCAACAGAGTGAGACTCTGTCTCAAAAAAAAAAAAAAAAGTACTGATTTTAAAAACTAATAACTTAAAACTGCCACACACACACACACACACACACACACACATATACACACGTGGTCCACAAAACATTCTGCTCTCCTTCTGAAGGTTTTACGATGCATTGTAATCATTAACCATTCTTTTACTATTAAACTTAAATACGGAAAAAAAAGTTCTGAGAGAGTTCTTTCACCACTGATTAAAACTGGGGTGGCAGGTACTAGGGATCATATTCACTAGCCTTCGGAGCTTTCTGGGCAGACTTGGTGACCTTGCCAGCTCCAGCAGCGTTCTTGTCCACTGCTTTCATGATACCCATGGCAATTTTCTGTCTCATATGACCAACAGCAAAGTGACCCAGAGGTGGATAGTCTGAGAAGCTCTCTACACACATGGGCTTGCCAGAAACCGTATAAACTATGGCAGCATCACCAGACTTCAAGAATTTAGGGTCATCTTCCAGCTTTTCACCAGAATGGCGATCAATCTTTTCCTTCAGCTCACCAAACTTGCATGCAGTGTGAGCCGTGTGGCAATCCAGTACAGGAGCATAGCCAGCACTTATTTGGCCTGGATGGTTCAGGATAATCACCTGAGCAGTGAAGCCAGCTGCTTCCATTGGTGGGTCATTTTTGCTGCCACCAGCATCATTGCCATGACGAACATTCTTGACACACACATTCCTGACATTGAAGTCCACAATGTCCCCAGGAAGAGCTTCACTCAAAGCTTCATGGTGTATTTCAACAGACTACTTCAGTTTTGCTTTACAAAAAAAAGAGGGAAAGGCCAAATTCCACCTATAGAGAACCTAGGGTTCAGTTTTACTCAGAGCAAAGGAAAAAAAAACTTTTGATCCTACTAGAAGAAACTCAGCCATAGGTTTGGAATCTGTACTCAAACTACACATGCAATGAGGACAATATTCTGCTAATACAATTGACTTGCGGCTGCATTTGTCTACTGTTTGTCTAATATTAACAATTATCAACAGAGCAGGGCAACTAGTATTTGGAAAAATCCTTACAGTGTTACAGAGTCAGGCATAACATTCCACTTCTCTTCACATCGCTGGTTCTCTTTGCGTACCTGGGCTCCCCCCTCTTCAGTAAAGTAATTTTTTTTTTTTTTTAGACGGAGTCTTGCTCTGTCGCCCAGGCTGGAGTGCAGTGGCGCGATCTCGGCTCACTGCAAGCTCCGCCTCCCGGGTTCACACCATTCTCCTGCCTCAGCCTCCTGAGTAGCTGGGACTACAGGCGCCCACCGCCGCGCCCGGCTAGTTTTTTGTATTTTTTAGTAGAGACGGGGTTTCACCGTGTTAGCCAGGATGGTCTCGATCTCCTGACCTCGTGATCTGCCCTCCTCGGCCTCCCAAAGTGCTGGGATTACAAGCGTGAGCCACCGCACAGGGCCCAGGAAGGTCATTTTTTGATATTGAAGGTCTTGCGAATCTCCGCAGGAGTTTTCCTCTTGACCATATTGGCAACACTCTTGCAAGTAACATCAAGCAAACCTTTGACGTCTAAGTAGTTTGCAGCCAGAATGAGTTCAAAAAGTGTTCCTTGGTCAACTTTCAGGAATTCTTGGTCCCAAACAGAGATATCGTCTGTTCGCTTTTCTTTGTCCTCATCATCTTCAGGAGGAGGAGGGTCATCCTTGTGGTGGGTGCGCCACTGAATGACTTTTTAAAATATTGCTGCATTAGCATTCAGTAGAAGAACCGGGTCATCATCTCCCTCATCATGCATTCCCAAATCTTCCAACATGGTCTTGATAGTCACAGATTGCTCGACAATTCCCACATCATCTTCAAATATCTCTCCACCAGAACTCTGCAACTTAATTGAAGGCAGGGTGTTCAGTGTTAAGGAGACGGCGGGCCGGAGGCTGACGAGAGTTGGGAGGCAACAGCTGAGGAAGAGAAAGGCGGAGGAAGAAAGTGGCGCCATGTAGCATCTTTAGAGGCAGTTTTCAAGACACTTGCCCTCTGCCAGCAACCTGTTGCGAAAAGGCTAGCTCTGTTTTCATATCTCACCGTTCTAGTCTTACCAGTTTTTCTTTCCAAGAATATTGCAACAGCATCCTAACTGGTCTGGTTGATTTATCACTTATTCTCCTGTGGTCTTTTATTTTCATTGTAACCAAAGGAGTCTACTTACAACATAAATATATTGGCTACATCTAAATGCAAGGGAGGCTGAATATTAATGAGCACTGATATTCTCATTCCCTGTTCTCTCTTATCTCCTGGGAAATCATTTCGGGTTCTACGTACCCATTCTCACAGCTTCCGTGTGCTTTGCACTTAGGACCTTCTTCAGAGGACTATCTTGTGTTCAGAAGTGCCAGCGCCTGACACTGAAGTGTGAAAGCCCAGCTCTCTTACCTTAAAGCGGTACAGACTTTGCAATGTAATTTATATTACAGAACACCCAAAGAATTAGGATGAGGCGTTGATTTCACCTGAACTTGCACTTTTGTTTAGGTTTTCTGCTTCCCCCTCCTCCTTATCAGCTTCTTAATGAATCATCTACACAAGAATCCACAGCTTAGGTGAGTCGAACCTAAAGATGCACCCGTCTTTCCCCTCTGTTCCTGATGCACGAGTTTCCCTGCTCTTCCTTGAACCTGCACTTGTAGATGGTTTTCTTTCTGTCTGGAATGCCATTTCCCCACATGTCCACACAGTTCACATCTTTACTTCCTTCGTGTCTCCACTCAAATATCACTTTTTCAGGGATGTCTTTCATGACCACTCTATGTTTTCTACCCTATCCCAGTCCATACATTTATCCCCACTTACCATTCTCCACAACATTCATCTTCATTTATTTATGTTTGCGAACTAAGTGTTTTCCACACGTGGGCATACATCCCATGTGTCTTCATTCCCCAGCTGCATTCTAGCACACAGTGCAAGAGCCTGATTACATAAAAGGCATTCAGCACATGTTTTAAAATGAAATGTACAAATGAGTCACTATGCAAAACTTAACTACACAGTAAACGGAATAAAATTTTTATTCCATAATTAAGCATTATGTTGCCTGTCTAATGTCCAAAATTAAAGAAATCCTAAATGAATGATTACAGATAAATATCTGGACTAGTTGTGCCTCAACAATTGATTGCAGAAATAATTGCCATCTTCATTGTAGACCTGATAAGCACCGCATGCTGTAGAATGTTGCCTTAACCAAGCTGACATGGGAGCTGTGATAAATGTACTGCATAACATTTTATGAAATCACAACTTCTGATAATAGTACTGAACATTAGTTAAATACTCTGCCGGAAACAGGCCAGAAAGTTGAATATATTTGCTGAAGATAAGATACATGGTACAGGGATCCTCTCACAGAGCTTTGCACTGTTAAGAGAATAAAAACCTTTGTGACATAAAATAACCTTCAGAATTAAATTACAATACAAGGAATTGAAAGACAGTAAAACTTTCTCAATAGTTTTATGGGAATGAGCAAGCTTGGAAAGGAATGAGCTGTAAAGATAATGCTGAGGTAGTAAACACATTAATAAATTAAAAGAGAAAGAGAATCAAAACATGAAATCAAGAGTGAATTTTAAAGGTAACTTGATCAGAACATCAAGAAAGGCCGCTGGAGACAGGAAGCTGCCCGAGAATGCTCTGCAGTCAGACTGCAGCTCTGGGTATATATTATCCTTTCTCTCTATTTTTTTTTTTGTCCTGAAGAGACAGACGTCCTTTGTTACTGGTTTGACTGTCTCTTGGGAACACTAAAAACTGTATGGTAACCTGCAGTAAAGTTAAGTCAAGTTCTGTCTGAGAGACACAGAGTTACATGGAGTCAGGCTGTCTGTCCATTATTATCCACAATGTGAGTGCCTAAGTTTTAATCTGAACAAGGGACTTATGACTGAACGTATATCACTATATTGGCGTATCATATTGACTTTCTGATAATGTTCTAAGGCCAGTTGAGTAAGAGAGAGAAAATGCCACTGGGTACAAATTGTGGCATCAATTCTCTGCCAGACTGATCAATTGGATTTATATATTACCTCCAGCTACAATCTTAAAATCCATAGTTTTACTCTCTCTTCAGTGCACAGCTCACAGTTTAAATAATTGCGGATTCAAATGAATTTTAAAAGGATCGAACAGTCTTAAATTAAAAATGTGTGAACATTGTTGTTTTAACCACTCTTAATTATTTACTAATTTAACTCAATGGATTCACCTTTTCTCTCTTTCTCTCTCTCTTCACTGTTCTTTCTTCCTTTCGTTCTCTAATTCCTCTAAGAGCAAAGACTCCGTGTTCATCCTTCAAATAATTTATAATGATTTTAATCAATAAAACTAATATAATATATACATAGATTTACAGATACCTTAAACTGGCTTATCAAAAACTATCAGAAGTTCTAAATTACAAGTTCTTTGCCCTCAGACCTAACTGCCTCTCTCTTGTAGTTATAATATTTGAAAATCCATTCATTAGATATCAATGTTGTATAAGAAAAATTAAAAATACATTTACTGAAAAATGCTTCCAGCAGAATAGAACACTATAGCCCTTTTTTGAATGAAATCTTTGTACAAAATTGCAAAGCTCAGACAGTAGCCCAAAACATAATGCCACTTGCAGGAAATTCAACATGTGTTAGAAAAATTAGGCAAAAACTAATAACATAAAGGTGATTTTAATGTGTCTCAGAATTTTTCTCCACATTTTGGATGTTAAGAAACATTACATGAGAAACAATCTTTTGTTAGAAAAAATATAAAATGTGAATAATTTCAAATTGCTTCAAATGCTGAGTTTTGATAGCTTCATATGTCACAATTTAAACAGATGTTTTTTAGAATTATATTAATGATCCATATTTACTGGATATTTATGATTCACCAGGAAATATGCTAAGTCATTAATATATGTTAATATAAACTTCTTTCATGAACATCCAGTACATTAGGGGTTCTTATCTCCATTTTCCAGATCTATAAACATAGACCTAAAGAGATTAAATAGATTTCTACACTATAAGGGACACTGGACTAATATGGAGGACTCTACTCCCTAATAAATACTTAGAAATCCACCATTTTCAGAAACTGAACAGAATCTCACGAATGCCATGAATCAATGCTGAAGCAAAAACAGCTCAATGGAGTCAATGGCTCTGTGTTTATGAAATAGATTTCCTCCTCATTAGGGATTTAGGATGAAATCCCTAAGGTCTCTATCTGGTCAGAGATACAGACATAAAGGCTATTTTAATGTGTCTTAAAATTTTTCTCCACATTTTGGACATTAAGAAGCATTACATGAGAAACAATCTTTAGTTAGAAGATTGTTCCTCTATATCTAGTCAGAGCCAGATACAGACTTTAGGGATTTCATCCTAAATCTCTAATGAGGAGGAAATCTATGTCGTAAACCTGTAGGATTATGAACTCGATCTATTTACATTCAACAGGTAAGTATAAAGAGCTATGTTATTCCTAAAAGGAGAACTAGGAAAATTAAAAGAAAAATACCTGTCAATTTCCTTTGGCCAAATATAAATTGACAAAATAGAAATCTATTCATAAACCTGTAGGATTATAAACTCAATCTATTTACATTAAGTAGAGCATTACAAAGGCCTACCTTATTCATAAAAGGAGAACTAGGAAAATTAAAAGAAAAATATCTGTCGATTTCCTTTGACCATGAAAATATAAACAGGCAAAAATGAAGAAATAAAATAGAACCCTCGGGTTAGTCCACTTCCTGTGTGGGATCCAAATTTACAACAGACTTATACTGCCTAGAGAGAAAGCAGGAAGGACAGTGAAGCCTCCCAGAATGAGTGCTTCCTAACCCAAGGAATGCAGGTTTCCTAAACCAAAACCAAAACCAAAACAAAATCTTCACAAGATAAACTCATAGCAATAAAGTATACAAAGAAATGAACCATTATGAGAGAAAGTAAAATGATAAAAGAATCATAACATTTTCGAAGAATAGAAATAACAATAAAAAGGGATCAAAACATCATGTAGAAAACACAGGACAATGTCAAATTAGACTAGAATGATTTAAAAAAGAAGCAAAAAATAGTCATAGAAATTACATAGTTTATTAGTCTGCTCAGGTTACCATAACAAAATACTACTGAATGGGTAGCTTAAGCAACACACATTTACTGTATTGCAGTTATAGGTGCTGCCCATCTAAGACTATGTTGCCAACATGGTTGGTTTCTGGTGAGACCTCTCTTTTCAGCTTTCAAATGGCACCTCCCATCTGTCATCACATGACCTTTTCTCTGTGTTTATGTCCAGAGAGAGAGCACGCACTCTGGTTTCTCTTCCTCTTCTTCTTTTTTTTTTTTAAATAACTTTATAGTATTTTATTATTTCGTTGTACAATAATTTAGGTAAACATGATTATATGATTTTTACGTGATTTCTAATTTTGTGATTTCAGATCATATTATAATTAATATTCTTAATTTTTAAAATGAATCCATAATTATTACCTTAGGATAAAAATCCTACAATTGGGATTTCTAGGCTAATTGGTAAGAAAAAAGTTTGAATGTATTGATATGCATTTGCCAAACTATCCTGAAAAATGTTTAACTCTTCCCAACAACGAACACATCTGACTGCTTTCCCTCACCCCATGCTCACTAACAAAGGTCTTATCATTAAGAGCATAAAAAGTGTTTATATTTAATACAGTAAAAAATGTTATTTTATTGTGTTCTACTTTTTTTTTAGCTTTTCTTTTTTTCTCTCTCTTTTTTTTAATTATACGTTATGTTCTAGGGTACATGTGCACAACGTGCAGGTTTGTTACATATGTACACATCTGCCATGTTGCTGTGCTGCACCCATTAACTTGTCATTTACATTAGGTATATCTCCTAATGCTATCCCTTCCCCCTCCCCCCACCCCACAAAAGGCCCCGGTGTGTGATGTCTCCCTTCCTGTGTGCAAGTGATCTCATTGTTCAATTCTCACCTGTGAGTGAGAACATGCGGTGTTTGGTTCTCTGTTCTTGCGATAGTTTGCTGAGAATGATGGTTTCCAGCTTCATCCATGTACCTAACAAAGGACATGAACTCATCCTTTGTTATGGCTGCATAGTATTCCATGGTCTATATGTGCCACATTTTCTTAGTCCAGTCTGTCACTGATGGACATTTGGTTTGGTTCCAAGTCTTTGCTATTGCAAATAGTGTGGCAATAAACATACATGTGCATGTGTATTTATAGAAGCATGATTTATAATCCTTTGGGTATATACCCAGTAATGGGATGGCTGGGTCAAATGGTATTTCTAGTTCTAGATCCTTGAGGAATCGCCACACTGTCTTCCACAATGGTTGAACTAGTTTACAGTCCCACCAACAGTGTAAAAGTGTTTCTATTTCTCCACATCCTCTCCAGCACCTGTTGTTTCCTGACTTTTTAATGATCGTCATTCTAACAGTTTTGAGATGGTATCTCATTGTGGTTTTGATTTGCACTTCTCTGATGGACAGTGATAATGAGCATTTTTTCACGTGTCTGTTGGCTGCATAAATATCTTCTTTTGAGAAGTGTCTGTCCATATCCTTTGCACACTTTTTGATGGGGTTGTTTGTTTTTTTCTTGTAAACTTGTTTGAGTTCTTTGTGGGTTCTGGATATTAGCCCATTGTCAGAGGAGTAGATTGTAAAATTTTTCTCCCATTCTGTAGGCTGCCTGTTCACTCTGATGGTAGTTTATTTTGCTGTGCAGAAGCTCTTTAGTTTAATTAGATCCCATTTGT
>NW_012101543.1:597195-632345 GCF_000951045.1 Mandrillus leucophaeus | reverse complement strand
TGGATTCATTTGCCAGTATTTTATTGAGGATTTTTGCATCGATGTTCATCAGGGATATTGGTCTAAAATTCTCTTTTTTGTTGTGTCTCTGCCAGGCTTTGGTATCAGGATGATATTGGCCTCATAAAATGAGTTAGGGAGGATTCCCTCTTTTTCTAGTGATTGGAATAGTTTCAGAAGGAATGGTACTAGCTCCTCCTTGTACCTCTGGTAGAATTCGGCTGTGAATCTGTCTGGTCTTGGACTTTTTTTTGGTTGATAGGCTATTAATTATTGCCTCAATTTCAGAGCCTGTAATTGGTCTATTCAGGGATTCAACTTCTTCCTGGTTTAGTCTTGGGAGAGTGTCCATGTCCAGGAATTTATCCATTTCCTCTAGGTTTTCTAGTTTATTTGCATAGAGGCGTTTATAGTATTCTCTGATGGTAGTTTGTATTTCTGTGGGGTCAGTGGTAATATCACCTTTGTCATTTTTTATTATGTCTATTTGATTCTTCTCTCTTTTCTTCTTTATTAGTTTTGCTAGCGGTCTTTCCATTTTGTTGATCTTTTCAAAATAACAGCTCCTGGATTCATTGATTTTTTTGAAGGGATTTTTTTTGTCTCTATCTCCTTCAGTTCTGCTCTGATCTTACTTATTTCTTGCCTTCTGCTAGCTTTTGAATGTGTTTGCTCTTGCTTCTCTAGTTCTTTTAATTGTGATGTTAGGGTGTCAATTTCAGATCTTTCCTGCTTTCTCTTGTGGGCATTTAGTGCTATAAATTTCCCTCTACACACTGCTTTAAATGTGTCCCAGAGATTCTGCTATGTTGTATCTATGTTCTCATTGGTTTCAAAGAACTTCTTTATTTCTGCTTTCATTTCCTTGTGTACCCAGTAGTCATTCAGGAGCAGGTTGTTCAGTTTCCATGTAGTTGAGTGGTTTTGACTGAGTTTCTTAATCCTGAGTTCCAGTTTGATTGCACTGTGGTCTGAGAGACAGTTTGTTATAATTTCTGTTCTTTTACATTTTCCGAGGAGTGCTTTACTTCCAACTAAGTGGTCAATTTTGGAATAAGTGCGATGTGATGCCGAGAAGAATGTATATTCTGTTGATTTATGTTGGAGAGTTCTGTAGATGTCTATTAAGTTGGCTTGGTGCATAGTTCCTCTTCTTATAAGGACACCAGCCTTATTGAGTTAGAAACCTACCTTCTAACCTCATTTAACATTACTTCCTCACAAGTCCTGTCTCTGAATACGTTTATAATGAGGGGTAAGTCTTCAAGATGAATTCTGAGGGCACGTAATTAAGTTTATAATAGTTCTTAAAATTAAAAACAAACAAATTAAACAAATCCGTGACTTGAAACATAGATCTGAGTTAATCATCAACCATGCAGCATCAAATTATAAATGATAGGTAATACGAAAAGAACTTGTAAAGAAGACATAAAATTACTCTTAAGATTTTGTTATTCCTTTTAATGTTCTGCATTTCCACTGCTTTGTGAAATCTTTATTTCAAAAGTATCTTTATCTCATTCCCTCCAGTAATTCCTATGAAAATATATTGGTAAAATTATGTCCTCCGGGTTTCTTTTCCAAAAGCCAATTGAAGCAATGTCTGAATAAATAAGTAAATTTGCAGAAATTCATGGTGGACCACGTCTTAGTAGCACAACTAAGCTAGAATCAGAATTAATACTATTACAGTATTGATCTAAAAATGCTTAAAAACCAATACTATTACAATACTGACCAAAAATGCTTAAAAACCAAAAATTATTTTAAAGGAATAAGTTGGCCAACAAGTAACTTATTTTCTAAAAAAGAAAATTCAATGTTATACAAAGAAAGACAAAATCTGAATGCATAACAATGTAATATTCATTATGTATTAGTCCATTTTTATTTTCATCTGAAGAAATACCTGAGACTGGGTAATTTATAAAGAAAAAGAAGTTTAATGGACTCACAGATCCGCATAGCTGGGGAGGCCTCACAATCATGGCAGAAGGTAAAGGAGGAGCAAAGGCACATCTTATGTGGCAACAGGCAAGACAGCGTTTGCAGGGGAACTGCCCTTTAGAAAACCATCAGATCTCATGAGAATTATTTACTATCATGACAATAGCATGGGAAAAACCCTCCTCCGTGATTCAGTTACCTACCACTGGGTCCCTCCCACAAAACGTGGGGATTATGGAAGCTATAATTCAAGATAAGATTTGGGTAGGGACACAGACAAATCATATCACATTACATACAATATCAAGTCAAAAAATAGTAGAAATAAGAGACGATTCTGTGAATATAGTGGAATTGAAGGTGCCAGTAATCTCTCTCCACTTAGATAACAACTGCATGGCCAAAAGCTGTCTGATTAGACTCTGGAGTCTAATGAAGCTTTGCAACTTCCAGAGGAAGACTTAAATGGTAAATCTCCATTACTTTTGGTTAAATTCAACTCCTTTCTCAGCAGCAGCTTTGCATTCCTCACCCTCCAACCTCTTGGCAGACAGCCCTACATGTGTTCCAGAGCAATTTTCACACAGTTAGCAGGAACCAAGGTGAGTGTGATGGTTAATATTATGCGTCAAGTGGATGGGTCATGGAGTATTCAAATATTTGGTCCAGCATTATTCTGTGTGCTTCTGTGGAATATTTGGAATTAGATTAACAATTAAGCTGGTAAAATAAGTAAAGCAGATTTCCCTCTTTAATGTGGGTGAGTCTTATTCAATAAGATTAGGGCTTAAGTACAACAGAAAGGCTGACGCTACTCCAGTGAGAAAGAATTGTACCTGTCTTACCGTCTTCAAAGTAAAACACTGGACCTTCCTGGGTCTTGAACTTGCTGACTCACCCTTCAGATGTTAGGACTTGTCAGACTCTATAACTGTGAGCCAATTATCTAGATAGATAGATAGACACACACACATACATACAAACACCATAATATATTACTTTAATATATACGATATATTATATATGTAATATTGCATATATATTACATAATTATATATAAAACTAATTCTGACTAATACAGTGGGCGATAAGTATTCTGCCCTCCATGTATCAGTGATTCTAACCTCATGTCTGTATTCTAACCTCATGTTTCTGATCGTGGAGGTACAGATGCAGAAGCAGGCAGCCATTTTGTACCCCATACCCTTGTTATAAGCTTCTCCCCTTAAGCTGAAGTAATTTTCAGGGATTTGAAAGGCTAATGCATTATCTACTCTTTTTCAGTTTTTTGTTTCTCTTTTCTTCTTTTGGGAATCAGTCATTTAATACTAGGATATTAAAAGAAAAACAGCATATAGGGAAAATTAGAAGGTCTCCATGCATGTCCAGGGAAAGATGCAGGCTCAGAAAATACCTCAGAAGATTTCAGGTTTACACTTCAGGTTGATCCTCAGTATAAAGACAGTCGATAACAATAAAAACATAATACAATGAAAACAAAACCAAACAAAAAACATGAGAAAGGGGAAAAAAATCTGACTACCAGAGTTACATTATTAGATGGAATGTACTATTTTTATCAAAAATATTACAGAGCATGCAAAAAAATGAGAAACTAAGGCCCATTCAAAGGAAAAATATAAACCTACAGAAACTGTACCTTAGAAAGACCAGCTGGCAGAACTACAAGATAGACTTTAAAATAAAGTCTTAAAGATGCTCAAAGGTCTAAAGGATAATTCAGAGAAAGTAAAGAAAATGATGTATGAACAAAATGAAAATATAGATAAAAATATTGGAAAACTTAAAAAAATCAAAGAGAAATTTCAGAGTTGAAATGTAGAAGTACTGAAATGAAAAATTCACTAGAGGGATTCAAGGGCATATATGAGCAGAAGAAAGAATCAGTGAACCTGAAGATAGGACAATTGGAAATATAGTCTTAAGAACAGAAAGAAAAATAACAGAATAAAAGTGAACAATACCTAAGCCAGCTGAGGACATCATGAAATGGACAAACATCCACAATATAGTAGTTACAGAAAAGAGAAACAGAGAGAAGTAGTGGCAAGATTATTTAAAGAAATAATGCTTAAAAACTTTGCAAGTTTGATGAAAGACATGAATATAAACATTCAAGAAACTTAATTAACCCTAGGTAGAATGAATACAGAGAACCACATGGAGACACATTGCAATCAAACTATTGAAAGACAAAAAGAGAGAGAGAGAGAGAGAGCGCCTTGAAAGCAAGAAGATGAATGACTTAATAACAAACAAAGGATTTTCAATGAGATTATCAGCAGATTTATCACCAGAAATTTTGGAGGATGAAAGGGAGTGGGCTAATATTTTCAAAGTGCTGAAACAAAAAACCCTATGGACAAAGAATCTTATATCCAGAAAAACTGTCTTTAGAAATTGACAAAAGAAAAACCACTAAGAAAGTTTGCTAAAGAAAACAGCTATAGAATTTAGCTAAAGAAGTTTGTTACCACTAGATGTGTCCTGCGATAAATGCTAAAGGGATTACTGAAGGTTTAAATAAAAATAACGCTAAACAGTAACTCAGTCATGTGAAGAAATAAAGATCTCAGTAAAGGCAAATGCATAGGAAATTACAAAAGCTAATATTACTTTAACAATGGTTTATAACTCAATCTTTTTGGTATGTGATTTAAGAGACTAATACATTTTAAAAACTATTAGTCTAAAAGCTAGTATTATTTTACCTTTGGTTTTCAATACCACATTTTGTTTTCCACATAATTTAAGAGAGTAATGCACTAAAAATGGCAGTTTCTGTTTCTGGACACACAGTATATGAGGATGTAATATTGTGACATTAATAACTCAAAGGGGTGAGGAAAGGGCTGTGAAGCAGAAGAAAATTTGTATGTTACTGAAGTTAAATTGGTATACATTCAAATTAGAGTGCTTTAACTTTATGATAATAAATGTCTCCATGGCAACCACAAAAAAAAATCCTTATACAACATACACAAAAGGCAATGAGAAGGAAATTAAAGTCTTTTGCTATGAAAAATCAATCAAACAAACACAAAAGAAGATAGTAATGCAGAAGATGCAGGACAAAAAGCTATATAGCATACAAGAAACAAACAGCACAATAACAGCAGTAAGACCTTTCTTATCAGTAATTACTTTGAATAGAAATAGATTCAACTCTCCAATCAAAAAAAAGCTGATAGAATTGATTTTTTAAAAACATAATCACTAGACGCTACTATATATGGTGTCTATAAGTGATTCATTTATTAATTCAATACATTAATTTAAAGTGGAAGGATGTAAAAAGTTATTTCATGCCATAGGAACCAAAGGTGAGCAGGGGTGGTCATGCTAATATCAGACGGAATAAGCTTTAAATTTAAAAAGCTACAAGAGACTAAAAAGGATATTATATGTTAATAAAAGATTTAATACAGCAGGAAAATAGAAAAATTATACACACATACATAACTAATAACAGACCATCAAAATATATGAAGAATAATTGAAAAAAATTTGAACGGAGAAACAAACCATTCTAATAAATAGTTCTAATAATAATAGTCAAAGACTTCAATAGTCACCCTCTATCATGGACAGAATAATAATACAGATGAATAACTCAATAAATGAACTATACCTAAGATGTAGAGACATACACAAACACTCTGCCAAATAGCAACAGAAAACACATTCTTTTCAGGTGCATAAGGTGTATTTTCTGATCAGATATTAGACCAAAAATTCAGTCTCTATGGATTTTATTTATTTATTTATTTGAGAAAGAATCTCAAAAAAGACAGAGTCTGTCACTCAGGCTGGAGTGCAGTGGCACGATCTTGACTCATTTCAATCTCTGCCTCACGGTTATAGTGATTCTCCTGCCTCAGCCACTGTAGTAGCTGGGATTACAGGCTTGAGCCACCACATCAAACCAATTTTTGTATTTTTAATAAAGACAGTGTTTTGCCATATTGCTCAGGTTGGTTTCAAACTCCTGACCTCAAATAATCCGCCCACCTCAGCCTCCCAAAGGGTCGGAATTGTAGGTGTGAGCCACCGCACCTGGCCTTTATAGATTTTAAAAGATTAATGTTGTGCAAACTATCTACTTTGACAACTATAGGATGAAATTAGAACTGAATAACAGAGGAAAAAATGGAAAATTTACATGTTTAGGGAAATTAAACCATAAATGTTTAAACAATCAATGGATAAAATAAATAACAAGAGAAATGAGAAAATATTTAGATGAATGATATGGATAAAATAAGTAACAAAAGAAATGATAAAAATTTAGATGAATGATAATGAAAACAACATACCAAAATTTATGAGATGCAACACAACCAGTGCTAAAGGGGAAATTTATAGCTATACATGCTTACATTTAAAAAAGAGAGAGATTGCCGACAAACAACCTAATGTTACAACTTAAGGAACTAGGAAAATAATAAAATAATCCAAAGCTAGCAAAAAAAAAAAATGAGATAAAAATGATTAGAGAAAACATAAATTAAATAGAAGATAGAAGAAAAATTGAAGGCAGTCTATTACTAAAATTAGAAATAGAAATATGTAAAAGAAAAATATTAAAATTGTAAAAATTGGGGCCCAGAGTGGTGGCTTATGCCTGTAACCCCAGCACTTTGTGAGGCCGAGGTGGGTGGATCATGAGGTCAGGAGATCGAGACCATCCTGGCTAACACAGTGAAACCCCATATCTACTAAAAATACAAAAAAATTAGCCGGGCGTCGTGGCGGGTGCCTGTAGTCCCAGCTACTTGGAGAATGGTGTGAACCCAGGAGGTGGAGCTCGCAGTGAGCCGAGATCACGCCACTGCAGTCCAGCCTGGGCAACAGAACAAGACTCCGACTCAAAAAAAAATTGTAAAAATCACTACAAACTCTACTGAAATAAAAAAGTATTATGAAAGAGTACCATAAACAACTTATGATAAAATATTGGATAACTTAGACAAATTAGACAAACTTCTACACGTACGAAACCTACAAAAACTGAGCCATGAAGAAATAGAAAACCTAAATAGACATACCTAACAGGGAGATTGAATCTGTAATTTTAAAAAAATGAACAATGAAGAAATTGAAAATCTAAATAGACATACCTAACAGGGAGATTCAATCTGTAATTTTAAAAAATGAACAGTTCTGATAATTTAACTCATGAATCCTGTCAAATATTTAAAAATTAAAAAGAAGGAAATACTTAGGAATTCATTCCATGAGGCCAACACTATTTACATATGAGAGCCAGACAAGAACACTGCAAGAAAAGAAACAAACACACAAACAAACAAACACAAAAACAGGCCAATATACCACATTAACATTGATGCAAAATTCCTCAATAAGATACTAAAAAACCAAATTCAGCAGCATATTAAAGCAATTATACATTATAACCAAGAATGATTTATTCCTGGAATGCCAGATGATTCAACATTGAAAAATCAATTATTCGAATATATCAGATTAACAGGATGAATGGGAAAAACCCACAGCTTTCTTAGTTTACACAGGAAAAAAATTAAAATGCTTTCATCATAAAACCTCTCAACAATCTAGGAACAGATGGAAATTACATCCATATAATAAAGTCTATGTATAAACAACCCACAGTGATCCTCATACTCAATGATTGAAGACCGAATCATTTTCTCTAAAATCAAGAGCAAGGCAAGGATGCCTGCTTTCATCATTTCTACTTAACATATACTGAAAGACCTAGCTAGACCAATAATGCAACGAAAAGAAATAAAAGTCATACAAATTAAAGAAGTAAAATTATTTTTATTCACAGATACTATAATATGTAGAAAACCCTAAATATTGCACAAAAAATCTATTAGAACAAAGAAATGAATTCAACAAAGCAGAGTACAAAGCCCAAATCAATGGCATTTCTACACACTAACAACTAAAAATCTAAACAGAAAATTAGGAAAACAATTTCATTCATAATCACCTTAAAAAGAATGCAATACTTAGGAATAACCAAGGACGTGAAAGACTTGTATAATAAAAACTACAAAACACTGTTGAAAAAAATTTTTTAAATAAAAACTGGAAATATAGCACTTTTTCATAGATTGTAAGGCTTAATATTGTTAAGATGTCAATACTACCCAGTTATCTACAGATACAATGAAATCCCTATCAATATCCCAACAATGTTCTTTAATTCAAAACGATTAAAACAGTGATACCAGCATTACAGACAGATGGACTAATGGATTAGAATAAAGAACCCAGAAATAAGTCCTCACATAATATGGTCAAAGGGTTTTTAACAAGAATGCTAAGACCATTCCATGGGTGGAAGGCCAGTTTTTTCAGCTAACGGTGCTAGAAAATTGAATATTATTTTCAAAAAATTAAGTTGAATCCTTACCTGCAACCATATACAAAATTAACTAGAAATGTATTAAACATTTAAATGTAAAAGGTAAAACTAAAAATCCTAGAAAAAAACACAGAAAAAATATTTATGATATTAGATGTGGCAGTGATTTCTTAATCACAACACCCAAGTCACAGGCAACAAAAGAAAACAAAAGTTTTAAAAGCTACTTTTGTATATCAAAGAACACATCTATCAACAGACTGAAAAGGTAGCCTACAGAATGGGAGAAAATGTTTGCAAACCATGTATCCAATAAGGAAACAATATCTAGAATATTTAGAGAATTTCTAAAATTCAACAATGAAAAATGAAACAACCCAGTTAAACAAAGAACAAAGGACTTGAATGACATTTCTCCAAAGGTGATATATGATTTTAGTATATGTGCTGCCGAAGCAAGCACCAAAAGGGATATACATATAATCTTTTTGACACAAGAAAATATGCTCAATATCACTAATCATTAGGGAAACACAAATCAATACCACAAGATACTATCTCACAGTTATTAAAATAGCTACTATTAAAACAAAGAAAGAGAAAATAAATATTGGTGTGGAGGTGGAGAAACTGGAACTCTTGTGCACTGTTAATTGGAAGGTATAATGGCTTAGAAATAACAGATGATGAAATTATAAATATTAAATAAAAAACATTAAACTAACAATTTTAAAGACCTTCAATAATGTAAAGAAAACAAAATATGTGATGAAAAATTAAAGACCAAATATTTAAACTTCAAGAGATAAAAAACACAAACTCTGAAGTGATCACTTCACTTGACAGACAAGAATAGATTAGATATTGCAGAAATAACGATGAATGAAGTTAAAGAATTAATGTTAGAAACTGTTTTAAATAAAGAAGGGAGAGCAAAAAGACTGGGAAAAAAAAATCTATCAACTGTGAACAATTTAAGCAATTGCACCAAAGTGTAATATGTATTTTAGAAAAGGGCTAAGGATCACATATTTGATGATACAATTGCCAAATTGTTTGAAAACCCATATACCTAAGAAGCTCAGCAAACCCCAAGCAGAATAAACAACAACAAAATACCGAAATGTATTATAATAAAATTGCTGAAAACCAATATTTAATTGAAAACTTATAAGCACACCCAAAGAAAAATATATATGTATATTTATGAATTTCAGCAATTTTCTCAACAGAAATTATGCAAACAAGAAGACAATATCAACAATGCTGAAAAAATACTGTAAATCTACAATTGCATCTCTAGCCAAAATATCTTTCTAAAATAAAGGAAACTGAAAGCTTTTTAAAAGGAAGGCTGGAGTAATGAATGATTCAGTCTTAAATGATACGACACACTAAAAGAAGTGGAAGTAGTAATACTAGTGGAAAATTAAATTTACACAAAGAAAGAAAAGTCCTGGAAATGGTGAAAATAGGATTAATGTGACATATCTGAAATCATTTTTAAATTATTTAAAGGATAATTAACTGTGCAAAGCAAAATATAGTGGTAACATTTTGCAGGATTTATAAAGAATGAAACAGTAAAAAGTATTAAAATGACAGCATAAATGATGAGATGGGGAAACTTCAGTATAGTGTAAGGTGATATGTGAACTTGTATAATGCTATTTAAAGATGTACTCTCATAAATTAAAAGTATATGTTATAATCCCAACAGTATCCATTAAACAAAACAAGCAAACAAAACAAGAACAAGTAGAGATAGCAAATAAGCCAATAGAAGATATAAAATAAAATGCATAAAAATATTAATAATTCTAAAAGGGGAAAATTTACAAAAACAGATGAGAAAAACAGATGAGAAACAGCAAGATGAGATATTTAAATGAAACAGATTGATGTTATATTAATAGAGTCAAAACAAAAAAATTAAAAGAAATAAATCGTTAAACTGAATAGAAAGTAAGGTCCAATTACATGCTGCCTACAAGAAACTTGGCTTGACTCTTGACAAAAATAAATTAAGAGATAAAGAATAAAAATCTTTTATTATACAATATTTGCTCACAAAAAATGTGGAATAATTATATTGACATCTAAATAAATGTCAGAAAAAGAGATATTACCAAAGATAAGGAGGAAAATTTCATAATGATAGTCAGTGCTTTGAAAGAGATCATTCTAAAAGTGTATATATTAAACAACTGAGCTCTAAAAATAGTGCAAAAATAAATAGAAATTAAAAGAGAAATAGATAAATCACAATGAGATTTGGAGATTGAAACATCTCTCTTTCTCTCTGGATTTTTTTTGAGTAGAAAGAAGATTACTAAAATTATAAAAACCTAGATAGCATTATAATATAACTTGATCTAATTGACATAATCAAAATACTACACCCAAAAGTAATAGAATACTCACGTTTTCCAAGTTTACATGAAACATTTACTAAGATATAGTATATAACAGTACATAAAATAAGTCTCAAAAATTTAGAAAAATTGAAAATATATAAAGTATATTCACTTATCATAATGAAATTTTTTAAAAAGGTAAGGGAAAATGTCTGAAAAATCCCAGATTTATGGAACAGTCTTCTAAATATTCCATGGTGAATGTCCCAAGCGAATAAGAAAATACTTTATATTGACTGATAAAGAAAACACAATGTATCTCTAATTGAAGAATGTACCTACAGTTTAAAAAAAAAGACATGACTTTAAATGATTATATGGGAAAAAAGAGATTTAAATATTAAAGAATTTTCTACGAAACAATAAAAGAAGAAATAATACCAATTATACACAAATTCTTCCAGATTAAATTGGAGGGGATATATCCCAAATGATTCTATAAGGTCCTAATTATCCTGATGCCAAAACCAAGAGTACTAAAATTAAATTAAAAAAAAAAAAAATTCCCTTATGAACCTAGATGTAAAATAACCTTGACAGTGATTTAGCAAATTAAACTCAGTAATATAGAAAAAGGATAAAGGCCGGGTGCGGTGGCTCACGTCTGTAATCCCAGCACTTTGGGAGGCCGACGAGAGGGGATCACCTGAGGCTGGGAGTTTGAGACCACCCTGAGCAACATGGAGAAACCCTGTCTCTACTAAAAATACAAAATTAGTCGGGTGCGGTGGCTCATGCCTGTAATCCCAGCTACTCGGCAGGCTGAGGCAAGGGAATTGCTTGAACCTAGGAGGTGGAGTTTGCGGTGAGCCAAGATCGCACCATTGCACCCCAGCCAGTACAACAAGAGAAAACTCCATCTCAAAAAAAAAAAAAAAAAAAAAGAAAAGAAAAGAAAAAGGATAACATATAAATAAGTGGGAGATTATCTCATTAATGCATGGGTGATAGCATTTAAAAATCAGTCAACGAAATTCTTCGTACTAAAAGACTAAAAAATGACAATCATCTTCACAGACATAGCAAAAGCATTTGACAAAATCCCTAAGACATTTTCCATACAAATCCAGCAAAGCTGGTATGAAAAGAAGCTTTCTCAACTTGATAAAAAGGTCATCTATGAAAAAATACTGACCGGGCGCGGTGGCTCAAGCCTGTAATCCCAGCACTTTGGGAGGCCGAGACCGGCAGATGACGAGGTCAGGAGATCGAGACCATCCTGGCTAACTAACACGGTGAAACCCCGTCTGTACTAAAAAAAAAAAAATACAAAAAATTAGCCAGGCGAGGTGGCGGGCGCCTGTAGTCCCAGCTACTCGGGAGGCTGAGGCAGGAGAATGGCGTAAACCCGGGAAGCGGAGCTTGCAGTGAGCTGAGATCCAGCCACTGCACTCCAGCCTGGGCGACAGAGCGAGACTCCGTCTCAAAAAAAAAAAAAAGAAAGAAAAAATACTGTAGATATTATAATAAACAATAAAATACTAAATCTGTTTTCCCTAATATCAGGAACAAGAAAAATATCTACTTTAAGCACTTTTTTTCCAACATTGTATCAAAAACTGAAGTGTCAAAGATTTTACTCCACTTGAAAGCTAATACGCTTCTACAATTTTATTGATGATGGCAGAAGATATGACACTCTGGGTCAGAGACAAAGAACTTTATTCCTCAAAACACAATGAACAGAATAGTTATCATCAAGATGGCTAATTAGAAGTGTTCAATGCTCTTCTTCACAAAGATCAAACAAAACAAGAAATAGATAACTTCAATTTGAATGGAGTGTTTAAGAGAGACATTGTTTGGAATTTTGCAAAGAAGTGACAGACTCTGAAACATGGAAACTTAGGGTGGCGTCATAGAGAGAAAAGCAAAGCACTTAGCAGAGACTGGCCCAGAGCCATTAGGGACTCCTCATTGTGGTAAATAGGTAAGTGGGAGATCTCCAGCAGTCCCCATGACTAATTAATAATACTACCACAGATGCCTGCAATTACTACAGAAGAATCTTACAATTTTCAAGGGCCCTGAGCTTACTATATAGGGGGCCACCTGGAGTCCATGTGATGAATTGCCCCAGACAGAAAACCGCTGGCTCCCCTTCCTCCCCAGGACCCAAGCTGCTGTAGCAAGGTATCATTTGGAAAACGGAGCCACTGCTGAAAAGCATGCTGTCCTGGGGGCTAGTAGCCCCTGCATCTGGGTATCTGTGCGGCCCAGCCATCATCTCACCATGTGCACCCAATAAGTTGCAACACCATGACTCCAGCTGGATCCAGCAGTATAGCTACATTTCTTGTACCTCAGCCCGTGCAACACGCTGTGCCCCCCAAATCAGGTAATTTAACATAGCAGAGAGCTGCCTTCAAAACCATAAAACCTGAAATGTGTGCTTTCCAAGGCCTTGGAGCTGGCTTCCTGGCATCCACCACCACCACTGGCAAACCTACATGATTAGCTAGTGGAGTCATTTAGCAACATGCACACACCGCCTAGGGCTCAAGAACTGGCCTGTCAGGCACCTACTGCCAGTGACTTCATCTCTGGAAAAGTCACACCACTGCCTCCATAAACACCTTCGGTCTAGTCCACTAAGGCACTTGCAAGTATCACTGACACTGATTACAGATGAAAAAATTACACAAAGATTACACTACTGAATCCACATAGAACCAAATCTTAAGGAACTCACCCAACTGACACTATAGATCACATATAGGAAAAAGTATTTCTCTGCAAAGGCTGTTTCATAAAATTGAAAGAAGCAACTCTTTCACCAGATGCAAAGATTTTAATGTTGTGACACAAGAAATACGAAAAAGCAAGGAAACAACACCCCAAAAGAACACAATAATTCCTCAGTAGTAGACCCTAAAGAAAATAATTATGAAATGCTTAAAAGAAATTCAAAATAATAATCTTAAGAAAACTCAGCAAGATATAAGAGAGTATAGATAGATAATTCACTGAAATCAGGAACACAATTCATTGTCTGAATGAGATTCAACAGAGATAGACATAAAAAGGAAACAAACAGAAATCTTGGAGCTGAATAATTCAATGAATGAAATTTTAAAATATAATAGTGATCTTCCACAATAGTCTAGATCAAGAAGAAAAATTTCTCACCTTGAAGGCAAGTATTCTGAAATACTCCAGTAGCCAAAAAACAATAAATAACGAAAAAATGAATAAAAGAAAAGTGTTCAGAACTTACAGGGCATCATTAAGCTAGCAAATACTAGCATTATGAAAGGTTCAGAAAAAGAAAAGATGGAAAAAGCATAAAACATTTATTTAATGAGATAATAGCTGAAAAATTCCAAAGTCTTGGGAGAAATATAGACACCTAGATCCAGAAATCTCAAAGATCCCAAATAGATTCAACAGAAAAAGGTCCTTTCCAATGCACATTATAGTCAAACTGTCAGAAGTCAAGGAAAAAGACAGAATTCTAAAAGCATGAGAAAAGCATCAAATAACACATAAGAAAATACCCACTAGATGGACAGTACATTCCTTAGCAGAAACCTTACTGTCCAGGAGAGAAAGGGAAAATATATTAAAAGAGCTGAAAGGATTAAAAAAAAAAAAAAAAAAGGCCTACCACGATTACTAGTCTCAGCAAAATTACACTTCAGAAATGAAGGAGAAATAGTCTTTTCCAGAAAAGCAAAATCTGAGGGTATTCATCACCACTAGACTAATCTTACAATAAATGCTTAAGGGAGTCTTAGATCTAAAAGCAAATGAAAGATACCTATCCCAATTTAAACATGTAAAAATATAAAACTCATTAGTAGAGCAAATACACAAATGAGAAAGAGAAATGATGCAAATGTAATTATGACAGAAAACCACCAAACCACAAAGAGAAGCAATAAAAGGAGGAAAGATAAAAAGATACTGAAAACAACAAGAAGACATTTTTTTAAAACTACAGCAGTAAATCCTCACCTATTAATAATAACCTTGAATGTGCATGAATTATTTTCCTCATTTGACAGTTAGGCTTACTGAATGAATTAAAAAACTAGATCCAACTATATGCCTACAAGAAACTCACTTTACCTAGAAAGACAAACATAGACTTAAAGAGACAAAATGGAAAAAGCTATTCCACACAAACATAAATTTAAAATGAGCAGGGTTAGTTCTATTTACATGAGATAAAATAGACTTCAAGTTAAAAACTGTAAAAAGAAACAAGGAACATCATTATATAATAATAAATGTATCAATTTAGCAAAAATTAATAATTATATATATTTACATATATATCAATTGTATACACACACACACACCAAACACTGGAACACCTAGATATATAAAGCAAATAATAATCAATTAAAACAAAGAGATAGATTCCAATACAATAACAGCTGAGAACTTCAACACCCCACTCTCAGCACTGGCCAGATCATAGAAACAAGAAATGAACAAAGAAATATTATATTTAAACAGAAATATAGACAAAATAGACCCAACAAACATTAGCAAAATACTTCACCCAGCTGCTCTAGAATACACATTCTTCTAATCAGCAAATTGAACATTATTCAGGATAGACCCTACATTCAGCCACAAATCAAGTCTCAACAAATTTTAAAAATTAAAAATCATATCTAGTGTTTTTTTCTGACTATAATGGAATAAGACTAAAAATGAATAACCAAGAGAAACTTTGGAAACTTTACAAACATCTGGAAATTAAACCAAATACTCTGAATGACCAGTGGGTCAAAGAAGAAATCAAGAAGTAAATTAAATATTTTTTTGAAAAACTGAAAAGAGAAACACAGAACACCAAAACCTATGAGACACAGCAAAAGAAGTATTATGAGAGAAGTTAAAAGAGATAAATGAGTACAGAAAACGCAGAAAGATTTCAAATAAACAACCTAACGGTTCACCCCAGGAAACTAGAAAATAAAAAACAAATGAAACACAAAATTAGTAGAAAATAAACAATACTGATGAGAGCAGAAATAAAATTGATACAAAAAACAAACATAAAATCAATGAAATAAAAGTTGGTTTGTTGAAAAAACAGAATAAAAACCTTACTAGACTAAGAAAGAAAGGGAAAGTACTCAAAATTAGAAATGAAAAAGGAGGCATTACAATTGAAACCACAGTAATACAAAGAATTATTAGAGACTGTTATAAACAATTATATACAACCAAATTGAAAAACCTAGAGAAAATGGATAAGTTCCTGGGCACATAAAAACCTACCAAGATTGAATTCATTTTTGGTTTGTTTTGTTATTCTATTTCAGAAAAATAGAAAACCTAAACAAAACAAAAAAAAAATGAGTTAGGCCACAAATCAAGTGGTCTAATGAGTGTTGAGATTGAAACAATAATAAAAAGTCTCCCAAAAAAGAAAAACCCAGTACCGAATGGCTTCACTGATGAAGAAAGAGGTTTAACTGACTCACAGCTCTGCATGGCTGGGGAAGCCTCAGGGAACTTACGATCATGGCAGAAGGGGAAGCAGGCATGTCTTACATGGTGGCAGGTGAGAGAGAGAGTGTGAGAGAGGGGACCTGCCAAACACTTACAAACCATCAGATCTCGTGAGAACTCACTCACTCTCATGAGAACAGCATGGGGGAGACTACCCACATGATTCAATCACCTCCCACCAGTTCCCTCTGTCATCCTATGGGGATTATGGGGATTACAATTCAAGATGAGATTTGGGTGGGGACACTGCAAAACCATATGAGTAAGTAAACCTGCTCTCTGCTCAGGAGACACTATCTAGATCTTTCAAACTTATTCATTATATGCACATTTTTTAAAAGAACAAAATCTGTCAGTACCTCTGCTCACAAAATGTGCAGAAACAAGGGATACATGTGAAGAATTTTCTACCAATAATATTTAGCTACCATTTCCATGCCATTTCAGCTTCTGAAAAATTTTGCTGGACAGACCACAGCTGGGTCAAGGCTATTTAATCACTGTATTATTTTTATTTAAGTATGGTTACTGTTAAGCAAACTACAAGTCTGTCAAGGCTCATAAACAGGATGAGGCCAACCTATATGACTGTAATACAATTGCAGATCTTAGGTTTCTGGACCCAACCCAAATTCCATAACACTTTTGACTCTGTTAGAAAACCAGGTGGCTTTGTGCTTATGTTTCTGTATCAATCTTTCCACTTGGCTTGAGGCATTAATCCTAATATAGCAAGGTGTGTTAACAAATACAGAAACACCGCCTTGGCCTGAAAATAGGAATATTGGGCAAATTCTATTATCTATAACAACCATGGCCAGTAAGATAATGCAACCTAAATGGCCTCCATAACTACAGTAGCATCATTAATCACTTCAACTAAAATCAGGAACAAATTTTATACTATCTTTTCTAATTGCATAATTCCTATAGTAGGGAAAACTTCCAAAAGGACATGCATAAATAAGCCGTGTGTTATCTTCTGAGAGGCTCCTTTGCTCTAGCACTCTCCTGAGTAACCAAGGCAGGCCTCATTTTGGAGGTATCTGCACAGTCATCTGAGTGCATAATCCATTCATGATGTCTCCTTAAATACATAGAAGCTATTTTATGAACATTCCTAAGGTGTTTTCAGGATGGATGCAAGTTTATGCCTAGATTCTATGGAAGACATTTAATCTCAGGGGCAGAAGAAAGTATTGATGAGTGCTCCTAAGTCGGACTTACATCAGTTGGAGGGCATAGGATGACTGCCTCTAATATGGCCTCCAGGATGGCTGGTATGTACTCAAATTGCCAGTTCAGTTCAAATAATTGTCTAGTAGTAGTGTCTGGAGTCACTCCAATCTGTCCTGCTTGTCCACACCACCAGCAAGGTGGCTTTCATTTTCCTCAAAAAAAAATTGAGAATATAGGTAAGGAAGATATCCGGAAGTATGGGATAGGTGCTTGTGAGAAAAGATGTTTCGTAAAAACGGGGCCATTTTGTGTTGTTCCCAATAGACTCCTCTGTAGTTTTAAGGGGAATGAGGATCAGATTCTAGACAGATCTCTCTGTAGATGGATAGCAAATCCAGGTGTCAGTTAAATTTCAGCTTGTAACAGTTTGGAGTGGTGCGCAAGGTTATTTTCCTTCATGAGAAAGGCTACTGATGGTTCCTAATGACCAAGATTATTAATGTCAGATTCTCCTCTCCAGATACCTAGCTTATTGTTCTTCCTGTACCTATATGAAGTTGACATATTCCATTTTGATATGCATAATTTTACCTTTTTTAATAATCGTCTCCTATTTACACTTAGAATTTTCACTGAAAACGTTCTGATTCAAGAGGGAGAAAGGCATTCTTAAGTAACTTACAGAGATCCATTTTGTCCCCAACTTTGGTCCACAAATGTCACTGTAGAAGGATTTAGAGAATAGTGCTCTCAACCAAGTAGTCATTATCCTTATGATGTAGGACCATAATAATCCAGTAAGAGCAAATTTTAATCCAATCTGCTTTTTACTGGAATTCCACCCATAGCATGTAACCAACTAGGCTGGCCTAGAGTTAGTGTTAGGGAGAAAAAAGATTCATCATTCCCAGAAAATAACAGGGTGAAATTACTAATTTAAAAAATAAATACATATAACTTTTTTCCCTCTTTTTCTTGATGCTTACACAGAAAGCAGCTGAGAGGAGATGATCCCTTTCCGGACACATGCATATTAAGTGACCCAAATACATTACTAAGATATATCAAACAGGATTAGTTGAAGGAGGTAGAGATAGATTTTTTTTTTTTAGGTTAGAAGGTTATTTCAGTGCTTCCCAATATCAGATTCATGTTGATGGTATGAAGTGTGAAAGATCTATTAAATATCTTAACTATCAGGTAATTGTAGATATCTCTTTAAAAATACCGTTGTCAAACAACAATTGATCTAGAAAATAAATGCATAACACAAATTAGTTTTAAGGGCCATAAACATACATCTATTTAGTCTTCTATTTTACTTTATAATATTTTATAGTTTTCAGTATACACATCTTACACAATTTTGGGTACATTTGTTTCTATGTATTTTATTTTCATTTTTAATGGGATTGGTAAATTTCTTTTTCTAATTGTTCATTGTTAGTATTAACATAGAACTAATTTTTGCATACTGAACTTATATTCCATGAGCTTACTAAGTTGACTCATTAGCCAAGAAGATTTTATGTAGATTCCTCAATGTTTGTATGTACATAATCATGTTGCCTGCAAATATGAACAGTTATATTCTTTGCACTACAAACTTTTTACCTCTTATTTCTTTTGCTTGTCTTATTTCACTGGCTAGGATCACTAGTATAATGTTGAGGAGAGGTAAATAACCATTATTGTTGTTTTCTCTCTGGTCTTAGGTATACCATTAGGAGAAGAGTGTAATTTTATCTATGGTTTTATGGGATTTTTCCTTTCTATCAACATCCTTCATCAGATTAAGATGTTTTCCTTCTATCCTTATATTCCTATTTTGCTGAGAAGTTATTTTATTATCCTTACTTTCTTTTTTAAAATATGAATTGGCAGAGACTTTTATTAAAATATTTATTTGCGTATTTTAAAGTCCTCTTAGGGTTTTTCTCTTTTCTCTTTTATTTTATTATGTGATGAATCACATTGTTTGATATCTTGGATTTTAAAGCAGCCTTGCATTGATAGAATAAATTCACTTGTTTATTATGTATTACCTTTTACATATATCATTGACTTAAATTGGCTTAAATTTCAAAGTGATTTTCACATCTGTGATTATAAGGGATTTATAATTCTCTTCTCTTGTTAATTGCCTGATTTTCGTATAAGGATATACCAGCCTTGTAAATATAGTTGTACCATGTTTCCTAATCATAGTTTATTTTTTTGAGGGGGGAAGTGTTTGTATTGGTAATGCTCTCCCTTAAAAGATTGATAGAATTCACCTGTTAATCTATATAGCCTTTTCTTTGTGAAAACGATACTTTCAATTTCCTTAATTGGGAAAGGAGTTTTCAAATTTTAAATTTTTTATTGGTCATATTTGGTAATTTGTGTGTTTCAAGAAATTTATCAATTTTAATTTTGCTGTCTAATTCATTGCAATAAAGTTGGTTTATATTCCTTCATTTTGATATTAAAGTCTGTAGAATCTGTAATATGACCACTCATTTTGTCCTGATATTAGTAATTTATACTTCCTCCTGTATTCTTGGCAATCTACCTACAGGCATATACATTTTATTAATCTTTTCTAAGAGCCTGCTTTAGGGTTCATTGATTTTCTTTATTTTTAACATTTTTAATCTCATTGAATTATACTCATCTTTATTATTTTCTTTCTTTTATTTACTTTGAACTTAGATTCTTTTCTAATTTCTTAAGGAAGAGTTTCAATCATTGATTTTAAATTGTTCTTATTATTTTATTTCATGTAACAATATGTCTTGTCCTCTAGGTACTTCTTTAGCTGTGTCTCAAAAATTTCTATGTGCTGTATCTCCATTATTATTTTGTTCCCATCTTTTAAAATTTTCATATCATTCCATATTCAGCTACTACATTTTTAGAAGTGTGATGTTTAATTTTCAAATATTTTGGGATTTATGGTTATATTATTGTTATTGATTTCTAATTCATTTCTGGTGATTCTGAAAGTTACCTTTCTTTGCTGTTTCAATTTTATGATTGTTCTCTGCAGGTGGTAATCTTAAAAGGTCTGCACATTGAATGGAAATTATTACATTGAGTGGAAATTATGAGATACTTTTAAAGAAAATAATCATGTAGATAGTGAAAACTAAATGTCAAAAATATAAAAAGTTTTAAATCTAAAAATATTAATAGAAAGTCATTCATATGTTTTTCATATTATAAACTTCAGGTCACTAATCCAAATATACCAAATAATAAAGGTTATTATTGAACTTTGGTGCCTTTATTTATTTATTTATTTATTTATTTATTTATCTATTTTGAGATGGAGTCTTGCTCTGTTGCCCAAGCTGGAGTGCAGTGGCATGATCTCGGCTCACTGCAAGCTCCGCATTCCTGATTCACGCCATTCTCCTGCCTCAGCCTTCCGAGTAGCTGGGACTACCACGCCCAGCTAATTTTTTGTATTTTTGGTAGAGACGGGGTTTCACCATGTTAGCCAGGATGGTCTCAATCTCCTGACCTCGTGATCCACCCACCTCGGCCTCCCAAAGTGCTGGGATTACAGGCGTGAGCTATCTGGCTTGGCCTGGTGTCTGTCTTAAAGGTACTATAAATTTATTATGGAAAGTTTTCTATTAATTATTGGACAGACTGGGAAAGATCAAAGACAGATTAAAATTTAGAAAATATAGGGCCAGGTGCAGTGGCTCATGCCTGCAATCCCAGCACTTTGGGAGGCCAAGGCGACAGATCACCTGAGGTCAGGACTTTAAGACCAGCCTGGCCAACACTGTGAAATTCCGTCTCTACTAAAAATACAAAAATTAGCCTGGCATGGTGGCATGCACCTGTAATCCCAGCTGCTTGGGAGGCTGAGGCAGGAGAGTCGCTTGAACCCAGGAGGCGAGAGTTGCAGTGAGCCAAGATCACACCACTGCACTCTAGTCTGGGTGACAGAATGAAAGTCTAAAAGAAAAAATAAGAAAATATCTCTTCCTCTTTTGTATTTCATGTTACTGTCCCTAAATCAAATATATTCAGCTCTCCACATCTGTGGGTGTTGCACCCACAGATTCAACCAACTGCAGATTGCAAACTTTTTTTTAAATGCAGGGTTGTATCTGTACTAAACGTGCACAGACATTTTTCTTATCATTATTCCCTAAAGAATACCATGAAACAACTACTTACATAGCATTTACATTGTATTAGGTACTAGAAGTAATTTAGAGATGACAAAGCATATGGGAAAGGTGCGCATAGGTCTTGTGCAATAACTGTGCCATTTTATATAAGAGACTTGAGCATTTGCAGATATTTGTATCTGTGGGGTTATTATCTCTAATAATTGTGTTTTTCACCTTCTGCAACTAAATAAAACTGGTTCGGAGTTAAGAATCTTAAAAAAGTAAAACAACTTGGTGCAGGGTGATTTTGTGGGTTTTCTTTGTTTGATTTCCATTATCTGTATCCCATTACTGATTCCATAGGGTGTGCTTATGACATTTAAAATGCAAAATACTAAAGTCTTAAGATAAAAGAGCCACTTTTGACTTGAATATTAGTGCCATGAACTAATTCATGGCACTTGAATTACAACTTGAATATTAGTGCCATGAAACAAAATACAATTTTAGTTTCTACTAGTAGTCAAGTTGTGTGTAAGCAATTTTTGAAATTTCTCTTTTCTCTCTTAATTAACGTAGTATAATAAATGTGCCTTTTTATGATTTAAGAACTTTGTGTTCTTGAGAACATATTGTGAATAAAAATGTTTGTGTCCTGCTTTATTATAAAAATAGAAATGTACCGGATTTCTCTTTCTATTTTATAAAGTGTTATTTATTTTAAACTTTTATTTTAAGTTTGGGGTACAAGTGCAGATTTGTTACACAGGTAAACTTGTGTCATGGAGGTTTGTGGTACAGATTACTTCATTGCCCAGGTATTAAACCTAGTACCCATTAAGTGTTTTTCCTCATCCTCTCCTTCCTCCCACCCTCTAGCCTCTGAAAGACCCCACTGTGTGTTGTTCCTCTCTCTCTGTCTGTTTTTCTCATCATTTAGCTCCCACTTATAAGTGAGAACATGCGGTATTTAGTTTTCTGTGTCTGTGTTAGTTTACAAAGGATCATGGTCTCCAACTCCATCCATGTCCCTGCAAAGGACATAATCTCGTTCTTTTTCATGGCTGCCTAGTATTCTCTGGTGTATACATAACACATTTTCTTTATCCAGTCTATTACTGATGGGTATTTAGGTTGGTTCCATGCCTTTGCTATTGTGGACAGTGCTGCAGTGAACATACATGTGCATGGAACTTTAGAATAGAATGGTTTATATTCCTTTGGGTATATACCCAGTAATGGGATTGCTGGGCCAAATGGTATTTCTGTCTTTAGGTCGTTGAGGAATTGCCACACTGTCTTCCACAATGGTTAAACTAATTTATGCTCCCACCAACAGTGTGAAAGTGTTCTTTTTTCTCCACAACCTTGCCAGCAATTGTTATTTGTTTACTTTTTAATAGTAGCCATTCTGACTGGTGTTAGATGGTATTTCATTGTGATTTTGATTTGCATTTCTCTAGTGATAAGTGATATGATCTTTTTTCACATGATTGTTGGCCACATGTATGTCTTCTTTTGAAAAGTGTCTGTTCAAGAATTCCCCCTGAAAACCAGCACAAGACAAGGATGCCCTCTCTCACCACTCCTATTCCTTTAGTATTGGAAGTTCTGGCCAGGGCAGTCAGGCAAAAGAAATAAATAAAGGGCATACAAATAGGAAGAAAAGAATTCAAACTATCCGTGTTTGCAGGTGACATTATCGTTTATCTAGAAAACCCCATTGTCTGAGCCTAAAAGCTTCTTAAGCTGATAAGTAACTTCATCAAAGTCTCAGGATACAAAATCAATGTGGAAAAATCATGAGCATACCTATGCACCAACAACAGGCAAGAAGAAAGCCAGATCATGAATAAACTACCATTCACAATTGCCACAAAAAAATAAAATACCTAGGAATACAGCTAAATGGGGAGGCAAAAGATCTCTACAAGGAGAGCTACAAACCACTGCTGAAAGAAATCAGAGATGACACAAATAAATGGAAAAAACATTTCATGCTCATGGATAGGAAGAATATCATTAAAATAGCCATACCGCCCAAAGCAATATATAGATGCAATGCTAGTCCTGTTAAACTACCACTGACTTTCATCAGAGAACTAAAAAGAAAACTGTCTTAAAATTCATATGGAACCAAAAATAAGCCTGAATATCCAAGACAATCCTAAGCAAAAAGAACAAAGCTGCAGGCATCATGCTACCTGACTTCAAACTATACTACAAGGCTACAGTAACCAAAACAACACGGTACTAGTACAAAAATAGGCACATACACCAATGGAATAGAGTAGAGAATGCAGAAATAACACCACATATCTACAACTACCTGATCTTTAACAAAGATCAAAATCTGACAAAAATAAGCAATGGGTGAAGGATTCCTTATTCAATGAATGGCACTGAGATAACTGGCTAGCCACATGCAGAAGATTGAAACTGGACCCCTTCCTTACACTATATACAAAAACTAACTCAAGATAGATTAAAGACTTAAATGTCAAACTCCAAACTGTGAAAACCCTGGAAGACAACCTAGGCAATATCATTTAGGACATAGGCATGTGCAAAGATTTCATGATGAAGATAGCAAAAGCAATTGGAACAAAAGCAAAAATTGATGACTGGGATCTAATTAAACTAAAGAGTTTTTGCACATCAAAAGAAACTATCAACAGAATAAATGGATAACCTATAGATGGGAGAAAATTTTTGCGAACTATGCATCTGACAAAGGTCTAATATCGAGAATCTATAAGGAACTTAAATTTACAAGAAAAAAACCTTATAAAATATTTTTATATATTTTATTATATTATTGGCTTCTTTCTTTTAGCATGAAATATATAAAATTTTGTTTATCACCTATGGTTAGCACAGTGCTCAAGTGGCATTAATTTTGTCTTTCAGGGGACATTTGGCAATGTCAAGACACTTAGTTGTCACAACTGGCAAAGTGCTACTGACTGCCAGTGGTTAGAAGTTATGAACGCTGCTAAACGTTTTACAATGTGCAGGAGCACTCCTCCCACAAATTATTGCCCAAAATGTCAATAGTGCTG
Organism: Mandrillus leucophaeus; assembly: GCF_000951045.1. Taxonomy (NCBI): domain Eukaryota; kingdom Metazoa; phylum Chordata; class Mammalia; order Primates; family Cercopithecidae; genus Mandrillus; species Mandrillus leucophaeus. Next base: position 607,771 of record NW_012101543.1, on the reverse strand, counting down.
CTAATGAAAAACAAGTGAATTCTGGTTGTTATTATTTCTAACATAAGACATGTTATGATGTGAAAATTGCTGGTGTAAAATGGTCCTCCTGTGATATATGAGTAAACAAAATTATTTCAAAAATTTAATCATTTTCCTAGTTTTAATGTGAGGGTATTAAAATACTGACTAAATTTATTAATCAAATTATAATTGTATATTATGAAACAACAATATTTTCATCATCAAAAAGATAAAGAAATATTTACATTTACAATGACAACTTCATTATCTGCCTTAGCTGACTTAGGGACACAATTCTCAGTAAATAAATGTTAATAATACTACAAAAAATATAGGGGTTCTTTTTTACATGTAGTATTTTCAATACCTGATTCATGAACATATGGTTGCTTTTATATTTTTTTAATAGCAAAATCATTCATTTATAGAAGGTTGTAGTATTTCATTAGTCTATTATCTAAAATGATACTCAAGAAATAGAAACCTTGCTGATTAAAGGACAGAAAATAATGTCACAAAAGTAAATGGTTCCTTAAAGTTCATGAGGTACTTCAACTCTCATAACAGATTATTACACAATTACTACAAGTTTCTAGATGTGTCTTATTTGTAAATTTGGGAGATGTCTTTCCTCCATCTTCTTTTATTCCTCTAACGCCCATACTTTCATACGCTGCTTTGAAATCTACACATTTTGTATTCCAAGCCCATCAACAAAGCTCTTTGTAGCCATCAGAATTAATTAATTTTTATTCATATTTCCTGAACTATTACTGATCGTCTGAAGCCTACTTCTGTCAACTCGTCATGTATTTCCTGAACTATATATAAAAGTATTTAATGAGTAATAGTGGACCATCATATCTAATAATTTAAAATCTTAATGATGGAATTGATAGAATTTTGGTAAACATACAAGTTTCAACTAGAATTTTACATTTAGAGTTTTATTTTCTTTAGCTTGGTGACCCACTTTGGATAGGATAATTGAGTTGTTTGACTGCTTTCCCCATAGAAATTTTTAAAAATTATATTTGTTTGCAATTAAATTTGAGTATTCAATGTGGAAGATTCTGAGGATGCTGACGTTTCAGTAATTATATATTATAGGACATCCTTGTGGATTTACTTTAATTATAGGCTTTCAGATTTAGTTAATAATAAGTCATTTGACCATAAGAACATCAAATTTATAATTAACTATATACTAATTAAGATGAATACCTTTTGACACAAGACTTTGAAAAACATTAATTCAGATTATTTTATATGAATAAAATTTTGTTCATAAAAATTCATATTTTATGTGATTAATATTTTGTTATATTCAAATTTAACGGCAAGAAATAAGCCAATAATATGTTCTTTTCATGTTGATTTTGCCATAGAATTGATACAGTGTGTATAATTTTTGCTTCAAAAATTTTTATCTACTTTTGTACCTGAAATATTTTTCCAGATATATTATTTCTAACAATAATGATTTTATAAATCCTGTTTTTAGAGAAATTTTGATATATTACTCTTCCACAGAAATTAACTATAATTTCAAATTATGTTTTGGGAGACATGAACTCCTATATATATATATATATATATATCTCAAACTGTTTAAAATAGTAAACAATAATCATCAGTATACATAACCCCCTTTCATAGTGCCCAATTGGAACAAGTTAATCTATAATATATGAAAAAAATCCGTGAAATAGTAAGAATAATTGTTTCATGTATATTTCAAAGTGAAAACAATGAATCACTAGCAAAAATTCTGCACGAACAAATAGCATTTGCTGCTCTTTCTGAATTAAAAGTCTCTAATAACTACCAAAAATATGGGAACTAAAGTCAATTTTTTTTTCAAGCAAGCAATTTAAATCTTTCATAGTTAATCCACGTAGCAGGAAAGGTTCGTGCTTAGGGAGGGGCCATCTGGTCTTCCTACAAATGGGAAGGTTTGTACATATGGGCTATAACGTATGCATAGCTAGCCGAACCAACCCCTGCAACTAAATAGTAATTAGCCTGGGGCAGGTTTTTATGGCTACTAACACACTAGCAAGTCCTTCCTGACCTACATCCAACTGGACATATGATTTCATAAAATGGGTAGTTTCTCTCTCAAGCATTTATTTATGTGTAAAAATGTAGGATTTGTTTAACTGCCGCCAACTAAAGAACTGAGACCCATATGGTACCCCATAAACTTACCGGTTAGCAATTTGTTATAAGCAAGATGCAAATATTATGGTAAGCATTCAGAACATTTATTCAGTGAACCTTATGTTGTAAATGGAAACAACAGTATGTCGGAAAATTTTGTAATCACAATTTCACCACTGGTCCCATTTTATGTGTAATTCAATGTTTCTGAATTCTGCAATTTTCAATTCAAGATATAAAGGTCAACAGAGTTATAAATACACAGTAATATATGATCCAATTTTGGGGGAGGGACATAAATGATAAAAAATATTCTGAGAATCCGAGTGTACAATTTTAAGTAGTTCATAGTAGATGTACTAGGTACAGCAGACAGAATACATTCTTGAATATGTGGTCAGCTTTTGTTTGGATTTGCAAGGGATGTAATGAGGCACTAACATACAGGTGAGCTTTAGACTATAGGCAGGACAGAGAATTGTAGAACTTAATATTAAATCAAAGGTTTAACAATGTGTATGTATCTAAAAGTAGTTAATTTAGGCGACAATATTTTACAGGTATATTTTGAATCTCTCTATTTTATTCTAAGTGCAAAGATATGGAAAGATGGATCACTTTTAAGTTTTTAAGAGTTTTAATTTTGCCAACACAAACCACAGATTTAGAATGAATAATTGGAAATTGTACAACGTAATAGGAGTTTAAACACTGAAGTTTACTATAATTTTGAGTGGTTAAATTCTAGTTTCACGAATTGTTCCTCTTGCTTATAAATAGTCAAAAGAAATTTCCAATGCTTTTCACTCAATTTCACATGTGAAAATGAAAACAAAATATAGTTGATTTCTAAATATACAATTATTCCATGAATAATGTTATTTTTATATTATTATAGATATTAACACAAATAATATAGATTAACTTTTCTCATTAACTCAGACATCAACAAGATGTTGATCAACATTTTCATCTTTATCTTAAAATTTAAAAAAATTGTTTCTGCAGAAATTAAGATTCTTTCACTTACAAGTGTTAGAAAACCTAGTTTTTAATAGCCTAAAAATGAAATTTCCTGACTCACATATCTTCAAGAATAATTCCAGCTTCAGCCACAGCTTAATTAAGAATATCAGAAAATGCCATAAGTTTTTCTTTTTTGGTTTGTCTGTTTTCACTTGAATGTTTTAGCTCTATCTTCTTCCATATTTTCCTTATTGCTGGGCTAGCTCCTTACATGGTTGTAAGATGGCTGATGAAGCTCCAGTCTTCACACCTCAACACTTTAAACTCCAGTGCAAGAACCTCTCTTACTCATATACTCCATCAAGCATCACCTTTTACCCTGCAAGCTCTTATCACCCTTGGGGAAAGAGATAGGCTTTTTTTAATCTACCATTCATTTCTATATCTTCTGATTGTATAACACTGCCCGGCACCTGTAAATCACTCAGTAATTCTTAAATGAGTGAATAAATTGTGTCCAAAGAGCATGGCTAAGAATAGGGATGAATGACATCCCAAAGAACATTTTGCTCTATTTTTAGAACTTGTGGAAATGAATACAGAAGTCAAATCAGCAAATACTAGACATCCAGTCTAATATGTCCAATCTGTAGTTTGTAAAATCTGCCTTTCCTGGGTTATATTTGAAATTAACTCTATGTTTCTAAAACTTTATTTTATTATTGCTATAGTGGTCACTGGCAATGTTTCTTGGAAAAAAATTATTGATTCGATTTTTAAGAGAAAACGTGAAATGCTAATTTTTCAATCTATTAAAACATGGGAATATTTTATGCCAAAACACTAAAAAATGAAGTTTCTTTTATTTTATTCCACTTTCCTAGGATTATACTTCCATATGCCTGATATAATTTTTGCAGCTATGTATTATCCAACCAACACATGGCTGGAGTTCTTAACCTACATCTGTATTTAGTTGATCTTTGTGTTCATTCCTAAAAGCATTCTATGAAATTCATTGATAAAATATTTTTGAACTATTGATGGCTCTATCAAGGTATTATGGATTACATGGAGCTTCAGAGATCAATTCACGTACAGAGTTCATGAATCTGTCCCTGCTACCAAAGCAAAAGACCCTATTTACTCTGTTATATTAAATGAGTGAGCACTTCATACAAACATCTGATGCTTAAACTAGCTTTAGAGCCTACCACAGTGAAACCTGAGTAGAGTTATACTGACATTTTTGAAATAAGCAAATAAGACCTTAAACCTGATCAAGGGAATTTGATTTTCTTTTAAGTTTCTCTTATGTAATGATTACAGATCCTAGAAATCTATAAACATATTCACTCTCCACTTAGAGGAAATTGTACTATATATGCTTGTAATTTCAAGAAGAAAAAAACCCTTTGCATAAATGTTTGTGAGATGTGTCTGGTTATTTTTAGAATATATGGAAACTCTTAGAATAATTATTGTTACATAGAAAATGATGAATAATTGATGACCATGTTAATATATTTTATTATTGCGATGTGACAAATATTATTTCTAGAAAGGGGAATATAGCTTGTTTCAACTTACAGAGAAAATTATCAGTGCAATCTACTGGCCCAAAATATTTAATACGTCTCACCAAAGGGAGACCCTTTTGCTGTTCTACCCGAAGGAGTAGACATTTGTCAATAAAGTTTTTGATTGCCATCAACATGACATCTACGCAATAGACTGAAAGCCAAGACTACAATGGTGTTTTAGCAATCTCAATTTCTCATGCTAATAATAAAAATATTACCCCTATAATATTTGCATTATATTTATCATTGCTATTGCCTATATTCTATTTTAAGGAATAAAAAAACTTTACCCATCTATAAAGTGGTTCATACTTGTTCTGGTCACATATTTAATTTAGTAACCTTCAATATTATGAAAATGTTGTCTTTGTCTGCTTGTGCTGCTATAATAAAATATTCATACCGTAGACTGGGTATTAATAACTGGGTAAATTACTGACATGTATTTCTCACAGTTCTGGAGGCTGGGAGATCCCAGATCAAGTTGCTAGCAAATTTGGGTTCTTGTGAAGGCCCATCTGACTTGTAGACAGCCATCTTCTTACTGTGTACTCACTGGCATGGCCTTTCCTTGGTCCATGTAGATAGACAGAGTGATCTCAGATTTCTTCTTCTTTTGATAAGGGCATTAATCTAATCATAAGGGCTTCACTTTCATAATCTAATCTAATCCTATTTACCTCCCGAAGGCCTCACTTTCAAATCACACTGGGGATGAGGACTTCAACATACAAAATTTGGGGGAATGCAAACTCCCAGTCCATAGTAGGTATTCAGAAATTAGCAGACTTCCATAATGAAAAAAGGTAATGGTGGAAGAAGGAAACAAGGAAGTAAAGAAAGCAGGAAGGCAGGAAGGAAGGAAGGGAGGAAGGGAGGTAAGGAGGGAGGGAGGAAGGCAGGAAGGAAAGGAGGAGGGCAAGAGGAAGGAAAGGGAAAGAAAAGTGGAAAGAAAGAGAAAAAAGGAGGGAGATATGAGAGGAGAGAGGTGGGGAAAGATAGAAGCAGATAAATAAAGAAAAAGGAGGCCAGGCACAGTGGCTCACACATGTAATCCCAGCACTTTAGGAGGCCGAGGCAGGCAGACCATGAGGTCAGGAATTCGAGACCAGCCTGGTCAACATAGTGAAACCTCGTCTCTTCTAAAAATACAAAAATTAGCCAGGTGTGGCGGCACATGCCTGTAGTCCCAGCTACTCAGACGGCTGAGGCAGAAGAGCTTGAACCCAGGAGATGGAGGTTGCAGTGAGCTGAGATTGTGCCACTGCACTCCAGCCTGGACAACAGAGCAAGACTGTCTCAAAAAAAAAAAAAAGAAAAGAAAAGAAAAAAAAAAGAAACAGGAAGAAGGAAGGAAAGAAAGAAATGAAGGAAGTGAAAAAGGAAGGAAGGAAAGGGTGGGCTGCTCAACTACGTACTGTACTAGGGGAGTAAGGGTACAAAACCGTTCACAATTATGATGATTTTAAAAGCATCATCTTTTTTTATAACTAAAGAATGTCTCATAGTATCATTTCCCATATATAAAATAGCAGTTTAAAAAAGTCTTGCATGAAATAAAATTGTGTTTTATTTCTATTTATTATCTTATTATTGGAATTACTTCTGACTATGGTTCTCTATCCCTGCTTTTGGTAAGCATGACACTGGTTTGAAATGGAGCCATCATATCACAGGGTTGCTACCTGCATGCCTGCAAGCAGTGTCTCTTTTCCTGTTTGTTGAAAATGTTAATCACAAAATGGGTAGCAAACCACTAAATGAATGTAAGCTCGTAAATGCAATTTACATTAATGGACATAATACAGTTTAAAAGCAAAGATTCAAGGTTTTCAGACAAATCTCATTCTTGAGCACAGACTATTACTTTTCAGAAAAAAAAAATTTGTGATATAATTCGGCAAAATGCAATAAATGCATCTGGGTTTTGGAATAGTTGTTTTTTTTTTTTTTTTTTTTTTTTTTTTTTAACATTGTACTCTAACCAGAAGATTACTTTTTCTCATCTGAGTCTACAGAAATCTACAATATCCTTTTCCATCTACCGCTTCCCTTTTCTGCCATGTGGGAGAGTGTTTGTACTTAAAAGAAAACTGTATCATAAAGAACATATTTCATTTTCAGTTCCTGCTTGCTTGGATTTGTGCATTAGTGTTTAGGAATATAGGTAAATGTGAGAATAAGAGAAAAGTATATGCTAACAACACAGTGAGGTAGAGGTAGAAAGTCTAGTAGTAAAGTGATGAAAACTATAATCAGAAAAACAGAGAACTAGTTAAATTAGCCTTACCTTTGGTGATTCCAGAAAATGGGGACTGCAGAAACATGAACTATGTTTAGTAATATGAAAACGAGACAACAAAAGAAAGATGATATCTGGTCTTAGATCAGGATGAATTCAGGAACTCTATCTTAGTTACTCCTAATTAAAGAGTGCCTATAGATTTTATTCCATATGATGCAACTATTTGTCCTTAAAGTACATATTTTTAAACTTGGTATAATTTAATTTAGAATATGGGCTTCAATTTTTTTTTAATTTTCTTAACTCTCATTTACTACTGAACCCACTCTGATTATGACGTTTTCTTCTCTACTTATTTTCTTCTCTACTTATTGTCTTCTATATATCAGCACTTACTCACTAGAACTATGCTCAAAATGGTCCAAAATAATATACTGTTATTAATCCGATAAGTAATTTTAAGTCCATATTTTATTTGGAGTCCTGTATCATTTAGGTTCTGTCTACTTTCTCAGGGACCAGCCTCCTGTGATTTTCCTACTCTCTGATGCTCCTTTTCAGTCCCCTTTGTAATTTCTTTTATCCTTACTTAGTCACTTAATGTCGGAATTACTCAACACTTCTTATTACATATGACTCACCCTCCCTAGACAATCTTATTCACCCTGTAGTTTTCAGTCACTATCTTTATAGATCAACTCTGAAACATATACCCGTGTCAACACACATACATAGCTCCTCAATGATTAACAGCCTCCACCAAAGTGGTACCTTTGTTACAATTCATGAACCTACAATGACACATCATCATCCAGAGTCCATAGTTTACAACAGAGGTCACTCTTGATATTGTACATTTTATAGGTTTCTGCAAATGTATAATGACATATATTTACCACTATAGTATTATACAGAGTAGTTCCACTGCCCTAACATTTCTCTGTGCTCAACCTATTCATCCTTCCCATACTTCCCACCAACACTTGACACTCACTGATCTTTTTACTGTATTCATAGATTTGCTTTTCCCAGGTTGCCATATAGTTGGAATCATGTAGTATGTAGCCTTTACAGTTTGCCTTCTTTAAATTAGTAATATGCATTTATGTTTCCTCTATGTGTTTTCCTGGCTTGATAGATCAAATCTTTATAGCACTGAATAACATACCATTCTCTGCATGTGCCACAGTTTATTTATCCATTCTCTTACTGAAGAACATCTAGGTTGCTTTTATGTTTTGACAATTATAAATAACACTGTAAATATTGCGTGCAGGTTTTTGTGTGGGCATACGTTTTCAACTTTTGGAGGTAAATACCAAGAAGTACCATTGCTGGATGTCACGGTAACAGTACACTTACTTTTGTAAGAAACTGCCAAACTGTCTTGTTGGACATAAAATTGGTTGTACCATTTTGTTTTCCCATAAGCAATGAATCAAAGCAACTGTTTCTGCACATCCTCACTAGCATTCGGTGTTGTCAGTGTTCTGATTTTGGCCATTCTAATAAGTATATGGTAGTATCTCATTTTGTTTTTATTTACATTTCCCTGATGACATATGATCTGGAGTATCTTTTCATATGCTTATTTGCCATCTTTATATCTTCTTTGGTGAGGTATCTATTAAGGTGTTTGGCCTACATTTTAATCAAGTTGTTTTCTTACTGTTGAGTTTTAAGAATGTTTTTCTATATTGCAAATACTAGTCGTTAATCAGGTAGGTCTTTTGTAAATATTTTCCATCAGAGTGTGGCTTGTCTTTATTAGCTTGGCAGTGTCTTTCACAGAGTAGAAAATTTTAGTTTTTAATAAAGTCCAGCTTCTCATTTTTGGGGGTCATGGATTAATGCAAGGATGCCCAATCTTTTGGCTTCCCTGGGTCACATGGGAAGATGAACTGTCTTGAGCCACACATAAAATATACTAACAATAGCTGATGATCAAAAAAAAAAATCACAAAAAATCTCATAATGTTTTAATAAAGTTTAGGAATTTGTGTTGGGCTGCAGCCAAAGCTCTCCTGGGCTGCCTATGACCCATGGGCCACAGGTTGGATAAGCTTGTATTAATACCTTTGGTGTCACATCTAAAAAGTCATCACCAAACCCAAGGTCATCCAAGTTTTTTGCTTATGTGATCTTCTAGGAGTTTTACAGGATTATTTATTTATTTATTTAGGTCTGTAATACACTTTGAGTTAATTTTCGTGAAGGAGGTAAGGTCTGTGTTTAGATTCATTTTCTTTTTTTTTTTTTTTTTAGACAGAGTCTCGCTCTGTTGCCCAGGCTGGAGTTCAGTGACGCGATCTCGGCTCACTGCAAGCTCCACCTTCGGGTTCACGCCATTCTCCTGCCTCAGCCTCCCGAGTAGCTGGGACTACAGGCACCCACCACCACGCCCGGCTAATTTCTTTTTTTGTATTTTTAGTAGAGACGGGGTTTCACAGTGTTAGCCAGGATGCTCTCGATCTCCTGACCTCGTGATCCACCCGCCTCGGCCTCCCAAAGTGCTGGGATTACAGGCGTGAGCCACCGTGCCCGAGATTCATTTTCTTAATGTGGATGTCCAATTGCTCCAGCACCAGTTGTTGAAAAACCTATCTTTTCTCCATTGTATTGCCTTTGCTTCTTTGTCAAAGATCAGGTGATTATATATATGTGGATTTATTTCTGGGCTCCGTATTTTGCTCTAATTATCTATGTTTCCATTCCTTGACTAACACTACCTTGACTGCTATGACTACGGTAAATCTGGAAATCTGGTAGTTTCATTCCTTCAACTTTGTCCTAATTTTTCAATATCGTGTTGGCTATTCCGTATGCTTTGCTTCTCCATACAAACTTTAGGATCATTTTGTTGCTATTTACAAAATAACTTGTTGGTATTGCAGTTTTAATTTCAAAACCCCCTTGTTCATTTTTGGTATATCAGAAAGCAATGGGCTTTTGTATATTAACTTTGTATCCTGCAACCCTGCTATAATTACTCATTCAGATTTCCTCTTTTGAGATTTAGACTTACATATAAGTCTAAATATAACTATAAACTGCTTACATATAACTATAAACTGCTTACTGAATGTTTTGAATGGTATTACACAAAGACTTCAAACTTAACCAATCTAAGACATAATTATTATCACACCCACATATTTTTGCCCAACACACCTTTTTTCCTATTTTTTCCTGATTCAACAATGTAAATAGCTACCCACTTATATAGTCCATATTTTAAAAAACCTAAAAATCCTGTTTGCTCTCTGTAGCAGACACTGTCAGTGCTCTGCTGAGATCTTTAAATCAGTTTTCTGACTACGTTTCTTTGTGTCCTACTCCAGGATCTTTGTACTTTTGTTTCCAATGGCCCACACCCCAGTTCTTAAGAGAACTGTCCTTGGACTACTAAAGCTATTTTGCCCAAAATTTAGAGTTACCTGGGAATAATTCTGGGCCTATAGTCAATGTACCTCACAGTTCTCCTTTGACAGTACTGTCACAAGTATTTGTGCAATGGCTTTTCCTTCCTTCTTTCCTTCTTTCCTTCCTTCCTTCCTTCCTTCCTTCCTTCCTTCCTTCCTTCCTTCCTTCCTTCCTTCCTTCCTTCCTTCCTCTC
>NW_012101543.1:594293-597145 GCF_000951045.1 Mandrillus leucophaeus | reverse complement strand
CTTCCTTCCTTCCTTCCTTCCTTCCTTCCTTCCTTCCTTCCTTCCTTCCTTCCTTCCTCTCTCTTTCTCTCTTTCTTTTTCTCTCTTTCTCTGTCTCTCTCTCTTTCTCTCTTTCTTTCTTCCTTTCTTCCTTTCTTTCCTTTTTTGATGGAGTCTCGCTTTGTTGCCCAGACTGGAGTGTGGTGCCACCATCTCAGTTCACTGCAACCTCCGCCTCCCGGGCTGAACCGATTCCCCTGCCTCAGGCTTCCGAGTAGCTGGCATTATAGCCACACATCACCATGGCTGGCTACTTTTTTGTATTTTAGTAGAGACAAGGCCATTCTGGCCTGCCAAAGTGCTGGGATTACAGGCGTGAGCCACCGCACCTGGCCGCAATGGCTTTCTTTTTCATTAGACTCTGACTCCATGAGGGCAGGAAACATGTGTGTGTGTGCTTTCTTTTTCATCTTTGTGGTCTCACCAAGTGACATAATATCTGACATATAATAGGTGCTTTATAAATATTTGTTCAATTAATAAGTTAAGAATTCCTTTGACTATCAACTATTGAAGGATTTTCTGAGAGATATCTAAATTGGACAGGTACAATTAGAATAAATAATCGTATTCCTTTGTTGGCAGGATCATATAATTCTGTATAGGTGGGGGTATGTATGCACATGTACACAAATATCTACAGTCATCAGATATGCTGCATTCTATTTTATATACACATAAATGGAAGAGTTCTAGACAGATGGTTTATAAAATACCAAATGGCACTAAGTATTGTCTTGCGTAATTTTATAAAGAAAACCCTAAATTTGAAGCATTTAAAAGTATGATATTACATATGTCACTTCTTCCCATGTGTCTTACTTCCACAATCTTTCCCAACAAAAACAACAACAACTCAATTCAAATCACACTCATTTTTAATTTAGCAAACACACAACCTTCTACCTCTAACACACATTTCAAAAAACATAATGTTAGGTTATAAAAGAAAACTATCATGCATTAACTATACTAGATGTCTTTTAGAGTTTTATCATGTGGTCATAAAAACCACAAAGAAGTAATACTGTTTCTATGATCTTTTTTCCTAAAAGATTTAACATCTTTGAAAGTTTCCTGAAAATATATTCATTGTTTTTAGCATTGCTTCTTTGATTTCATACCAAACTTATGTTTATCACATGATTGCTCACCCAATTATACAACAAAATAAAAAGCATCCTCAAATAGTTTAATAGGAATAGGAAAATGTAGTTTGGTTCATCAAATGATGCAGAAAATAATGTAACAACAAAAAAATCTTATTGCAAGTAAGATATTAGTTGTACTAGAATCTATATCCCCACACTTGCTCAAAAAAGAAAGTACTGGGCCTTGAGAATATAGATAGACTAGAAGTGCGGGGACACAGTGAAATCAAGTTTTTTTTTAAAAATACAATGGAAACATAAAGTATTAACGGCGAAATGTTTAATATGACATTCTAGGTCATGTGAAGAGAAGACTATACCTTGTTCATATTGGTGTTTATGACATCACCTTGCGGAATTTTGTGTTCATATTAATTTCTACATGATTTTAAGGAAAAATTTGGTGCATAAGAGGAAATAACCAATCTAAGATCACTGCCTTCCAAAAAAAAAAAATAAGAAAAATGTGTCTTCACATCTGTATGAATATGTATGCATGCATACATGTAGCTAAAATTTCTACAAAGTTTCTGAATCTGAACTTTTATCTAATAAATCCTGTCCCTAAATTATTTTGTTAGTATTTATCATTTAAACCACATAGTTATAACATGATTTTTTTAACAATCTAGACATCCCCAGCTGAATCCTTCAAACAAAATTTAACATATTTTCTTATATGCTGTTTCTTGGTGAACTTGAAGCACATGCTTTCAAAAATAGGATCAGAAATCTTTACTTTTTCTCTTCTATTTATGGAGTCAAGCAGGCCAGCAAACTATCCCTCAGTCTAATTAGGTATCTTTAAGGCAAGACAAAATGCAAACTGTGGGAAGGGTGAATACCAAGGACTGCACAGACCCTCCAAGCAGCTGGGCTGGCCCAGGCAAACAGCGATAGGCCTCCAAGAAGCACAGCAAACAAACAGACATTATGTCCGCGGGTTACCATTATCATCTTTTTTTTTTTTTTAAACAAAACAAAACAAACAAACAAAAAACCAAACCTGATCGGTCCCTCCCTACCGCAATGATGCTTCAGGGCATGTCTCTCACTGCTGGGGAGTGATTGACCACCGGGTATCATTAAAGATGGTAGGTAGAAAGGAAGTGGGGAGAGGAGAGTTTGGGGAGATGAGGGGAGGAAGACCAAAGGCAGGGTCGGAGGCTGCCACAAGCTCTAGCTCCTCCTAGTGTCTTTTTCTCCCTCCCGGACTCTACTGACCTTTCACTCCAGAGCCAGCTGGAGCCGAGAGAGATTTAATTGAATGGAATCCTCAGATGTGTTTGGAGCATGGGTGATGAAGAAAGGAGGAGGAGGGAAGGAAGGCTGGATACTATGGTGAAAAGAGAGAATGGGGGAGGGAACTTACCATGACCTTCAAAGGCTAATTGCCTGGCTCTTCCTAGGCCCTTATTGGAGCTAGACTTGCAGAGGGCTCCTGTTGTCTGTTTTAGCCAAAGCTCTCCAGCCCCCTCCCTGAACCCCAGCTTCAGAAATGCAGCAGTACTCCCCCGTGACCTCCAGTCCAATCAATAGCAGGCCAGCCAAAGTGGCTGCGGCTCCCCTCTGCCCCTCTTGGGCAGAGCTACATTAATAGGCTCTGCTCATCCTAGTTTACAAAACCTCCCTCATTAATCTGAGCCCAAGAAAAATACAACA
>NW_012101543.1:570874-593338 GCF_000951045.1 Mandrillus leucophaeus | reverse complement strand
ATAAAAATATAAAGTTGTTTTTCATGAACTACTCAGTTATTTTGAAAATTTTCATCAGAAACCACTTTTAAACTAATTGGAGTCTGCAGAAACGAAACCTCATTTTTGGTTCAAATGAATTTTCTGAAATGTCATTTGATTCGGGAAATATGACTGATCTGCCTGATTTCTTGATAAGAAATGAAATGAGTCGTTGTCCTTCAGGATATCATAGACTTGAAATGGGGGATTTTATGGTTAATGCCATCAGATAGAAGTGTCCTACTTTGAAAGGAGAAGTCCATCAGCCCCAGGGAAAGGCTGAAGTCTGAATTCATCTTTAAATCCGCGACTGCAGTTAAAGCAGTAGGGAGCAATAATAGAGATTTTTTTTCTTAAGTAATTATTGCAAAGTAAATGGCAATAAATAATGAGATGGTTGGTAGCAAAAAGTTAATCGTTTTGTACTTTCACATTTTCTGTTTCACTTTTAGATCCTAATGTTGGTGCCTGATTTGGAAGTTAGGAGTGAACATATAGGCTACATTAATATATTTGGGCCACAATATAAGATATTAAATTTTTAGTGGTATGATTAATCTAGTCATGCTTATAAAATGCTAATGTCAACAATGGAGAGGGCAAACAATAAGAGAATAAAATTGGTTACCGTATACATGAAAAAGTACACATAGCCAGAAGCAAGGAGAAGAATATCTGGGTCATTGACCTCAGGCACAGATGAACAAAAAAGTATGTAGCCATGCTTAAGAAAAAGAAAGCAATGGAATAGACAGTCATTCCCCCATTGAGGTGAGTGTTTTAAATCGATTGCAACAGACAGGAGGAAACCATTGCAATAAATTTATCCCATATGAAGAAAACGCCTTGTGAACAAAGCTTGTATCTAACAGCTCACAAAACTACTGACCAATATCTTTACTTTTACCAATCCCGCCCTACACTCCTGGACTGGGTATTGATACCTTCTCTATATATGCTTATACGGAGAGACTGGATACCATAGACAGGTATATTTAGAGTTCGGCAACAAATAGATTCCCATGAAACTTAGTCAAAATGCAACAGCAAAGGGCTGTGAGAAAGAAAAGATAAAAATATAAGATAAGAACAAGATATATTTCAAAGTGGTGTACTTCAATGCAGAGGGAAAGAGTGGGGGAGATAAGAGAAGAAAAAAAGTAAAGAGAGCCAGTAGGGATGGGAAATGAAAGAATAAAGAGAATGAAAGCAGCAAAATACACTTGAGAGAAACAAGAGTGGGGATGGGGATAATGTATTTAACATGTTTTACATTACCTAACTCTTTATTTTTTAAAAATACTAACCTAATTTCAATTACCACCCAGAAATGTGAAAACTTGACTCTGAAAATCATATATCGATGTGTTGATGATAGTCAGTATTTGCTTACATATGAAAAACAAAATGCTTTACATTTATCAATAAAATTGAAATGCACATAGTTTGATATCAAATTTTATGCACTGACTATTTGTAAATGCTCGCATGTCACAGCTTTCTCATCACTTTCTTAGATATAAAATCTACTTCATTAAAGGAAAATCACTTTTGGAAACTCAAAACTTCCTTGAAAACAGGCAATCAAAATTCTCAAATATTTAGGAGAGTCACTTATAGTCAATCCTATATAAACCTAGAATAAGAGTTTTGCAGTTGGTTTGCTGATTAACATGTGTCTATTCCACAAAATCAAAATATAGGCAAAATTTCAGCACCTCTATGATGGCTTGATTCTTTTTTAAATGGAATCCCTCTTTTTCTGACTAGTAATTTGTATATAGTTAATACTTAACTACATCTGGGGGTTTTTTTGGTAATATTTATTCCCTGGCATGTATTTTTATGCCAAAAGTATACATAATACTAGAAAAGAATAGTACACAGGTGATTAGTAAATGATTTATTGTGGAAATGAGATGATTTTCCATTTTAAAATGTTTAATGTTAATAAGAAGGTGTTAACTTCATGAATTTCAATTCCTTAAGCAAAATCAGCTAAGTATGTCTAAAAATAATAGGAGTGAATTTATTTGCCCTAATTTAAACCAGCCAAAAATGAAAATTGCATTTAGGACTTATACGTAAAGAGACATGCTGTACATTTTCTTTTATTAACTCTTGGTAAATACATATGACATACAGTAGTCTTAGAGCATGACATACATTTATTTTGTCCCCCATTTTGTACAGCAACCACTGAATAAAGAGTAGCCCAGAAAGAATTACAATCTCATAGGCACTGATATAGCAGTGCTAAGAAGAGATGACATAACTCAGCTTTAGATTGCACCCTCAAGAAATCATGTTGAATTTCACAACAGGTAAGCATCTTGACAAATCCTTCTGAGTATGATGAAAGCAGCTTGCAAAAATAGCATGAGAGTACATCCTGGATAACATCTCAGATACATCAATTTTGTTCCAGGGACCTTTACAGCCCTGCACTTAACTGGAGGTACAGCAAGGTACTTCTTCAACCACATCATTGATCCTACTAAGCCCAGACAAATAATCTTTTTTTATGCCCAATTTAACTATTGTTTAAAGGTTTAATATTATACTTTTTTACTTTGGAAATTTTGTCAACTGTATATTGATTTACATAGAAAAATTATTCTGACTTTCACAAATACTATGAACTATAGAGGCTCCTTAGAGAAACACTATTTTCAAATTTAGATATTCTATATGGTTATTCTTCTAAGTATGATTATTTAAGTGTTCTTGTTTGGAGCAGAACAGAAACTTGTTTTATTCCACAAATACCATTATCAAATCTTCTAAAGTCTGCATTGTGTTATTCATTTATTTCTTTTTTCCATTCAATATCTATTAGGTGAACCTTCTCTATATGCCTAATTGTGTGTACTTTCTTCACTATTATATTACCAGCAGTTAGCATAATCCCTGACATATAGTAGGCACCTAGCAAATGTATCAAATGATTGATTAAAATTTTGGGTACTGTTAAGTAATAGCAGCACAAGTTGTATTTAAAAAACTAAAATTCTGTATGTTCCTTTTTTTTACTTTTTTGTTTGTACAAATTTATAGGATACATGTGCAATTTTGTTACACGTATGGATTTCATAGTGGTTAAGTCAGGGCTTTTGGATAGAAATTCCATATGTCTTATCTGAATTCTAACAGGAAATTATCACTCAAGCAAAGACACAATTGTGTGGATAATAAGCACATATATTTACCATACACTGGATGAAAATGTATGTTATCCTGTTGCTGAACTAAGCCTCAAGTAGACAAAATTGTATATAATAGGGTTTAAAAATACAGCAAAATCCCAGATATAACCCAGATCAAGAGATTTCTCCATCGTTTTACAAAGAGTAGGGGAAGAAAATTAAAGAGTCCTGGTCAGAGAGAATGGCAGAGGCTAGAAAAGAAGGTGCTGAGGACAGAGGCAGCACTGTTTGCTGAGCAAAGATCCTCTTATAGATGGAAGAAACAACTTCGGAGAAGCACTAGGAGATATGAAATACTAACAACAGGCAAGTAGCTCATTAATTTCTACATCCTATGTCCTTGGATTAGGAAACAGTGATTAAAGAATTCAACTGAGATGGCCCCCTCCATATATGTGCTGTTCAAATCTGCTGGTGTCAGAATGTCCACACTTATCAGGAGTACTCTCTGCACAAACCATCAGTATCTATCATAAAGGAACAGCCAATTGAGTCTGTAACATAGACAGTGTTTGTTGACATTTCTACTACCATAGCTCAATCTTGACACTACCTCTGACCACTACAAATTCATGGTTAGAAATAAGGAAGTTTAAGGAAATTAAGGTAACTAGAAGGCCATATCACCCCCAAATTTTTCAACATTCTCTGAAGCTGATGAAGGCAGAAATCAGATTTATCCATGTAGATAGAAGAGGGAGAAATAGACCTTTACATTCTTTTCACTATTTTCAAATTATGGAGGCTACAATGATCACTTAAGACACTAACTGATTAAAGCGGAAAAAAAGATGTGATACAATTTAAATTTATAGAAATTATATTGTTCTTACATTTTTCTGTAGGACTATATACAAAAATAGTAGTTGGAAAAATGAATAAGTGAATGAATATGAATGAAAATACATCTATTTATAAAAGACATTTTTGTGAAAAAACAAATTACTATTGACTGCTAAATGTATTATTTCCTATAACAGTACATATTTCATAATTTAAAAATTCTAATGTGATGATCCCTATACATACGCTAATACTTTCTAAAATCAGAGTGAGAATATTTACTGACCAGAGAACTTTTAAAGTCTCAAACTACAACTTTACGAGACTCTTCACAATTTATTGATTACATAAATTAGGCTTATAAATCATTAGAAACATGTATTGCACAAGACGCTCCAAATAACTTGTGACCATAAGTTGCAAAAACAAGTTATTTGTAGTTATTTGCATAAGTGTTACACTCCCTAGATAAATCTGGCAGCACTAATATAACCTAAGAAGGTTACATCTAATATAAATATTACAATCATTTGTTCTTATTATTGTGAATAATGTACAGGAAAAATAAACCTGGAAAATTATAAAAAAATACGTTCAAAATTATTTGTGGCTTCTTCTTCTAAATATGATAGAGTAACAGACTGAATTTATTTTCCCATCTTCAACACCTAGAAAATAAAAGAAAATATATCAAATGATAATTTCCAAATGCTGGAAATACAAAGAATGAGATTGAGAGAAGAAAAACAAATGGGTTGAGCCTTCTTATTGTGCCAGTGTATTGCCTGAAAGCAATTTCCAATCTAAGGGGTAGGAAAGGAGATTTCAAACAGCCCAGGACCCTTTGTGTTGTTGAGATAGAATGAAATTTGGGAAGACCAAAGTGGCTGTAATTTGTAACAATAATGAAGAATATATACTGAGAAAGAAAGAGAGAGAGAGCGAGAGAGAGAGATAGAATGTCCAGAAAGGTTCAGTTTAATCCTTCCCTGGGCATTTATTAGAAAAATCATGAATTTACCTAAAGTTGCAAAAGAAAACTACTGGAAAAAGGGGGTTGAACAATTATTAGAGTTCACAGAAGCCTATGTATTTGTTTGCTCTCCAGCCAGAGAGAGAAGACCTATAATACAAGTAGCAGGAGTAGAGATTTTTAAAAGGTAACGCATAAGCAGTGGGGTTAAAATAGCCCTAGATTAAAGGGTGCTCTGCACTTGTCATAAAAAACCTTAAGGACAAGCCTCTAAAGAATGTATAAGATTTCTCATTCCACAACCAAATCGAATAATGTTTAAAGGAATACAACAAAATCTATCACCCTGCAATATAAAATACACATTGTACTCATCCAGTAAAAAATCAAATGTTCTACTAAATTGCATCGTTAAAATTTGCTTAAATGTTCTCAAACAAAACAAAAAGGGTACTAGGTGAGGAAACAGATATTTTAACTAACTTCATAGTGGTCATCATTTCACACAATATATGCATATATTAAATTATCATATTCCCCTTAAAATCATACCATTTGTCAGTTATACTTCAACAACGCTAATTTTTAAAATTCAGTTTTCAATACTGCTTTCTGAGCAATTCAAAGAGCAATTAGAAAATCAGTAAGGTATAAAAGAATCCAATAACACACTATTCTTGACCAAATAAATTGATATTTATGGAACACTACACCAATTAGCAGCATGTGTGGATTACATTCAAGTGCAAATGCAACATACACATAGTCTAAGCAATAAAAGTACCCACAAATTTAAAAGAAAAAGAAAAAAAAGCTATGCAAAGTATATTAGCTGATCCCAGCAAAATTAAACTAGAATCAATAGCAAATATCTAAAAATCAAATATTTAGAAATTAAACAATGTATTTCTAAATAATCCACAGGTCAATAACAAAATCACAAGGGAAATGAGACAATACAATTGAATATAAATTAGTACATAACATATTATTATGTTATCTCAATTTAAAAAGTTAATTGTTATCTCAATTTTTTAAAAAAGACTGGAGAAAAAGAATAATTAATAAAAAAATAAACAGAAGGAAGAAATAACCAATTATAACAGTGAGAATAAATCAAATAGAAAACAGAAAAATAAGCCCAGGAAGCTCAAAATTGCTCTTTTTAAAGTTCAGTGAAATTGGTAAACCAACTAGGATGGCCCCCTCCATATACATGCTGTTCAAACTTGCTGATGCCAGAATGTCCACACTTACCAGGAGTACTTTCTGCACATACCATCAATATCTACCATCAAGAAACAGCTAAACTGTTGAGAAGAAATAAAGGGAAGACACAGATGACCAATCAGAATTTTAAAATAAAACAACACCGCAGAACTCACAATATTTAAATGACGAGAGAATATAATGAGCAATTTACTCAAATTAAACAAACTACCAAAGCTCACTCATTAAAAAACAACAAAAACCCTTAAATATTCCTATATTTAAAAGTAATTACATTTGCAGCAAAACTTTTCACAAAGCAACTCTAAGCCCATAATATTGTACTGGTAGATTCTAGCAAACACTTAAAAAAATACAAGTCTAGACAAGCTCTTCTGGAAAATAAAAGAAGAGGGTACACATATCCACTCCTTGTATGATGGAGTATTAAGAAGATGCTAAGATTAGAATGGTTATTGCAACAAAATTACAAATAAATTACAAATATCTGTAAACATAGATTCAAAAATAATATCTCAAATTTAGCATTTTGAAGTTAGCCATATATAAAAAGGTAATACATCATAACCAGGTTGAATTTATCCTGGAGATACAAGGATGGTTAAATGTTCATAAATCAATCATTGTAATTCACTCTAGTAAGAGATTAAAATATAAAAATATATAAACATCCCAATAGATTCAGAATAGATTTGTAAATGGCAAAGATTAAAATTCAACACACATGTTTCTGAAAAAGAAAACATTTCTTATCCAACTACATAAAGAGCAAGTCTATAACTTCCATCACATGTACAGGTGAATGACTAATTATTTTTCCCTAAGATCTTAAACACAGCACAATAATATCCATTATTCCCACTTCTAGGAAATATTTTAGTGGAAATCCTCATCAGAAAAATAAGACAAGAAAAAAGTAAAACTGTAAGAAGGAAATAAAATATCTTGATTCAAATGACTGACTAGATACAGCCACAATACATCTCTTCCAGGGAGAGCAACCAAAATGTCAAGTATACCTCACAATTTGAACAGATCTTTTGAGCAAAAACATTGAAATCTGATAGGAAATGAAAGACACTGTGGTTGAAAAAGGAGGAAGCAGGGCAGCCTGTTTGGAGTTTTCAGGTGCCAGAACTGGCTCCCAGAGCAGAACTGGACCCAAGGAACAGATAAATGAAGAAATCCAGGGAACTACATTCCCACCATGGACCTCTGAGACCATAGCTACAGGAGTTCCCATGAACCCTGCACGCCTCTGGACTGGCAAGAGGAACTGCCTGGAGAACATGCAGAGGTACTGCTTGAACTTGGTGGAGCCTGAAAGGCTTGGCTGTGAGAGGCAGCTGCAACAAAACATGACTCTGGGCCCTCATCCCCCAGGGCCCTACATCCTGCACTGAGTGGTTGCAGCTCCTGCTGTTTTCCTTGCCAGGAAAGAGTCCTGGTCAGAGAGAATGGCATGCTCAGATGCCCCAGACAGGACCTACAGCCATTGCCATGGGACCAAGGTGCATATGAACCAGGCACACCTTTCCCTACCAACCCCTACCAAGGCTGCCTGCCTGGCTGTTCCCACAGGGGTGGGGGCACTGAATACCCTTCGTTGTCCCATCTGAGTGGCCTGGGAGCAGCTTCCCCCTATCAATGCTAGTGCTTGACCCCGATGGACAAAAGGACAAAATCGCTGGCCCGGTCCCAGTTCCTTAGGACTGGAGCACACCATCCAGGGGTATAGAGATGAGATTTGTGGCCTAATCTTCAGCGACGAAGGAGTTCCCACTGTTAGGACACAGAGAATAATGTGACATGGGTTTGTGTGGTGGCATGGGAGCTGGGCACCTTTCCATTAGTGAGATCAGACTGGGGACGTTGTGGCTTGATAGTCCTTGCTTTTCCCCCAGGGAATCCCGTGGTCCAGAATGCCTGAAGTGGCTTAGTGATCTGGATGCAGACAGTTTGGGACAAGCCTAGCTGGTTGGGTCTGTGGCTGGGGCCAGAGGCTTGGAGAGAGACCCCTGGTACAGGAACTGAGCTTATCACACTTCACGGCCAACATTTAGGTTAAAAATCCCCAGGTTGCCACCCCTCCACTAAGTTAGATATGTGGCAAAGGAAGAGCAACTTTGCCTCTTCTTGGAGGGTTGTTCTTGCTGGGAGCCGCTAAACTCCCAGCAAGAACAGTGCTTGCACCAGTCTTGGAGAGCCTAGTCATGAGCTTGTCCAACCCAGCCCCAGCCAATTTTGCCTCATTCAGTCACCATGATGCCAGACTGTGAAACAGTAATTCTGGGATCCTCATGTCCTACTCATTCCCAGGAACACCCAGGTACTTCCCCTAATCAGCAAAGGTCAAGTAAATATTCCAATGCCAATATTGCAATTGCCTCTTGCCTGCAAGCAACACCTACTGGCTGAGACGTTAACCTGCAGAGTCTGTCACAACTTCTGACATATTTGTATAGCACTCAGCCAGCTCTCACCCACAATTGCCACCTACTGTCCAGTAGCATGTACTGCACAACCAAATATAATTGCTGACAGATACAACGCTGGGAAAAGACACAAGCCTCCAAAGACCTCCACCACCTTTTTCCTGTAAAAGACAGTGAGCCTGACCACAAACTCACCCCACCACTACTACAACCACAAACAATTGATATTTAAGAAAGCCACTAGACTATAGCTCTCTATAACCAAGGAATTCCTACAGACCCTTAGCCTCTAGAACGGTCTGTAGGAATTCCTAGAAGCAAAGCCAAAAGACCCTTTGCCATATACACAATAGTTACATCCTCAAGGGTTGGGGAAGTGAATCCCACTCAAACAAAAATAAATTAAAAAATAAGAAGTGATGGTTTCTACAGGTGAGAAGAGACCAGCACAAGAATTCCAGCACCATGAAGAAACAAAATGTTGTGACACCCACAAACAACCACACTAGTTCTCTAGTAATGAATGATAACCAAAATGAAAACTTCAAAATGACACATAAAGAATTGAAAATATGAATTGTAAGCTCAAAGAGTTCCAAGATAAAGTTGAAAATCATCACAAAGAAATCAGAAAACTAACTCAGGAGATGAAAGATGAGATAGCTGTATTAAAAAATAGACCAAACAGAACTTTTAAAAATAAAAAACTCACTGAAGAAATTTCAAACACACTTGAAAGCTTTACCAACAGACTACACCAAGCAGAGGAAAGAGTTTCAAAGGTTGTAGCCTGGAATTTAAAGTTAACCCAGTCATACAAAAATGAAGAAAAAGATTTTTTTTTAATGAACAAAGCTTTTGAAAAATATGAGATTATGCTAACGGCTCAGACATAACTTATTGGCATTTCTGAAAAAGAAGAAGGAAATGTAAGCAACTTGGAAAATATATTTGGGGAAATAATTCAGAAAATGTCCCTAATCTTGCTAGAGAGGTAGACATTCAGATGTAAGAAATTTGGAGAACACCTGTAAGATACTATACAAAATGAGCATCACCAAAGCATATAGTTATCAGATTATCTAAGTTCAATGCTAAAGAAAAAATCCTAAAGACACCTAAGGAAAAAGAACAAATCGCTGAGGAAGGTAATCCCATCAGACTAATAGTAAACTTCTCAGCAGAAACTTTACAAGACAGAAGAGATTGGGGGCCTATTTTTAGCCTTCTTAAAAAAAAATGCCAGACAAAAATTTTATATCCTGTAAAACTAAGCTTCACAAATAAAAGAAAAATAAAATCTTTCCCAGAAAATAAAAACCTAAAGGAAATGAAAGTGCAATACTTTTGTTACCATAAGAAGCATATGTAAACACGTGTGAGTAAAAAGTTAACAGATTCTATAAAGCAATTGTACAATTGAAACTACAAAGCAACTAGCTAACAGCACTAGGACAGGAACAAAACCTCACACGTCAATATCAACTTTGAATGTAAATGGACAAAACACTCCATTTAAAGAATATAGTATGGCAAATTTGATTTGAAATAAAAGACCCAATCAGGAGTTCGAGACCAGCCTGGCCAACATGGTGAAACCCTGTCTTTACTAAAAATACAAAAATTAGCTGGGCGTGGTGATGCACATCTGTAGTCCCAGCTACTCAGGAGGCTGAAGGCAGGAGAACTGCTTGAATCTGGGAGGCAGAGGTTGAGGTGAGCTGAGATCACGCTACTGCACTCCATCCTGGGTGACAGAGTGAGGCTCCACCTCAATAATAATAATAATAAGAAATATATGACCCAATCATCTATTGTTCTCAAGAGACTCACCTAACCTGTAATGACACTCACACAGTTAAAGAGACAGAGAAAGTTATGTCACACAAATGGAAACCAAAAAACAGCAGGGGTTTCTATTCTTGTATCAGATAAAACAGACATTAAACCAACAACAGTTTTAAAAAATGACCAAAAGGGCATTATATTATGACAAAGACTTCAATTCAACAAGATTTAACTATTCTAAATACATACACACTCAACACCAGAGCACCCAGATTTATAAAACAGTTACTACTAGACCTAAGGAAAGAGACAGGCAGCTATACAATAACCATGGAGTATTTCAACACCCCACTGACAGCACTAGACAGATGATTGAGGCAGAAAACTAACAAAGAAACTTTTGGTTCAAATTGGACTTTTGACCAAATGGACCTTACACATCTACAGCACATTTCACCCAATGATGGCAGAATACACGTTCTTTACGTCTGTGCATGGAGCATTCTCCAAAATTGACCATATACTTGATCATTAACAAAGTCTCAATAAATTCCAAAATCAAAATCATATCAAGCATCTCCTCAGACTGCAGTGGAATAAAATTAGAAATCAACCCAAAGAGGAGCTTTCAAAACCACACAAATACCTGGAAACTAAACAACCTGCTCCTGAATGACTTTGGCTAAACAACAAAATTAACGCAGAAATCAAAATAAATGAAAGTAGAGATACAACACACCAAAACTTCTGGGATACAGTAAAAATAGTGTTAAGAGGAAAGCTTACAGTGCTAAATGCCTATTTCAAAAACCAGAAAGGCCTCTTCTTAACAACTTAATGTTGCATCTTAAGGAACTATGAAAACAAGAACAAATCAAACCAAAAGCTAGCAAAAGAGATGAAATAACAAAGATAAGAGCTAAATTAAATGAAATTGAGACAAAAATGTCATGCAAAGGATTGATGAAACAAAAAGTAGTTTATTTGAAAGAATAAGTAGAATTGATGATCTGCTAGCTAGATGAACCAAGAAAATAAGAGAGACTGGTTGGCTGCGGTGACTCATTCCTGTAACCCTAGCACTTTGAGAGACTGAGGCAGGAAGATCATTTGATCTCAGGAGTTCGAGCCCAGCCTGGGCAACATGTTGAAACCCCATCTCTATAAAAAATACAAAAAGACAAAAAAAATTAGCTGGGCCTAGTAGTGCATGCCTGTAACCTCAGCTACTTGGGCTGGTGAGACAGGAGGATTGCTTAAACTCAGGAGGTCAAGGCTGCAATGAGCTGAGATCACACCACTGCACTCAAGCCTGGGTGACAAAGTGAGACTGTGTCTCAACAAAAAGGAAATATAAAAAAGAAAATTCAAATAACTGCAATCAGAAATGATAAAGGTGATGTGACAAATGATACCACAGAAATACAAAAGATCTTGATCACAAGCTAGAAAACCTAGAGTAAATAGATGACACATTATTGGAACATGTAATTGCCCCTTATTGAACCAGGAATACATTGAAATACCAGATGGAGTGAATTAAGATTTATGAAATTAAATCAGCAATTAAAAAACATATCAGCCAAAAAAATCTAATACCAGATGGATTCACAGTCATATTCTACCGTATATACTACAAATCTTACTGAATGAACTCCAAAATATCAAGGAGGAGAGATACTCATTTTATGAAATCAGTATCATCCTGATACCAAAATCTGACAAGAACACAACAACAAAAAATACTCAAGTCAATATCTCTGGTGGACATAAATGCAAAAGTTTTCAATAAAATACTAACAAACAAAATTTACCAGCACATCAAAGAGATAATTCATCATGGTCAAATATGTTTTATTCCAGGGATGCAACGATGATTCAATATATGCAAATCAACAAATGTGTCACCACCCAAAAAGAATTAAAAATAAAAACCAGACAGGCACAGTGGCTCATGCCTGTAATCCCAGTATTTTGGGAGGCTGAGGTGGGCGAATCACAAGGTCAAGAGATTGAGACCGCCCAAGCCAACATGGTGAAACCACGTCTCTACTAAAAAGACAAAAAATTAGCTGGGCATGGAGGCGTGGGTCCCAGCTACTCAGGAAGCTGAGGCAGGAGAATCGACTCCATTCCCCCAACAACTCCTCCCCTAAAAAAAAAAGATAAATAAATAAATAAATAAAATAAAAACCATATGATTCTCTCAAAACATGCAAGAAAATAATTCAATAAAATCCAACACCTCTTCATGATAAAAACCCTCAACAAATTAGGCATCAAAGGAACATACCTCAAAATAACAAGAGCCAACTATGACAGACCCATGACCAACATCATACTGAATATAGGGGAAAAATGAAAGCATTTTCTCTAGGAATTAGAATAAGGCAAAGAAATCCATGCTCCTCCCTCCTGTTCAACATTGTATTAGAAGTTCTAGCCAGAGTAATCAGGCAAGAGAAAAAAATTAATGAATCCAAATAGGCAAAGAGGAAGTCAGATTATCTCTGTTCACTGATTACACAATCTTGTACTAAGAAAACCCTAAAGGTTCCTTCCAAAGATTCCTAGACCTGATAAGTGACTTTAATAATGTTTCAAGATACAAAATTAATGCACAAAGATCATTTGCATTTCTTTACACCAACAATGCTCAAACTGAGAATCAAATCAGGAACTCAATCACACTTAAAATAGCCACAAAAAGAATAAAATATCTAGGAATACATTTAACCAATGAGGTGAAAGACTTCTACAAAGAGAACTATAAAGTATTGATGAAAATACCATAGATGACACAAACGAATGCAAAAATATCCGATGCTCATGGACAGAAAAAATTAATATCATTAAAATGACTGTACTGCCCAAGGCAGTCTACAACTTCAACATAATTCCTATCAAAATATCAAAGTCATTTTTCACAGAAGTAGAAAAAAAATTATAAAATTTATATGGACTGAAAAAAGAGCCTAAATAGTGAAAACAATAAACAACAACAACAACAACAACAAAAAGTTGGAGGCATCACATTACCCAGCTTTAAACTATATTATAAAGCTATAGTAACCAAAATGTGATGGTACTG
The DNA here is from genome assembly GCF_000951045.1 of Mandrillus leucophaeus. Classification (NCBI taxonomy): domain Eukaryota; kingdom Metazoa; phylum Chordata; class Mammalia; order Primates; family Cercopithecidae; genus Mandrillus; species Mandrillus leucophaeus. The sequence continues at coordinate 579,811 of NW_012101543.1, read as the reverse complement.
GTACAAAAATAGATACATAGGTCAATGGAACAGAAAAGAGAACCCAGGAACAAGTCCACACACCTACAAGCAACTGGTGTTTGTCAGAGTTAACAAACATAAACAATGAGGAAAGAACACCCTATCAGTAAATGGTGCTGGGAAAACTGGCTATCAGAAGAGTGAAACTGGACTCCTACTTCTCACTATGTACAAAAATTAATGCGAGATGATTTAAAGGCTTAAATGTAAGACCTCAAACTATACAACATTATATCCATTAAGCAACATGTCCTCATATCCCATTCCATCCCTGGTAACCACCACTTTATTGTTTACTTATTTACCTATGACTATTCCTTTTTGGATGCCTCATTTAAGAGGAATCATTCACTATGCTTCTGTGTCTGACTTATTTCACTTAGTATAATACTCACTTTTAATGTACAAACCTTACCCAAACATTAACTCAAGATGGATTAAAGATTTAAACATAAGAACTGAAACTATAAAAATTCTACAAGAAAACCTAGAATAAACTTTTCTGGGCACTGACCTAGTCAAATTATTTATGACTAAGACCTCAAAAGCAAATACAAAAAAAATAAAAATAGACAAAAGGGACTTATTAAACTAAAGAGCTGCTGCACAGCAAAAGGGACCATCAACAAAGGAAACGGACAGTCTACAGAATGGGACGAAATATTCACAAGCTATGCATCAGCAAAGATCTAACATCCAGGATCTATAAGGCAAAGAACCAACAAGAAAAAAACCAAATAACTCCATTAAAAAGTGGGCAAAAGACGTGAACCGACAATTTTCAAAGATGACATATAATTGGCCAAAAAACATATGAAAAACTTCTCATCACTAATCATCAGAGAAATAAAAATTAAAACCACAATGAGATATTATCCCACATCAGCCAGAATGGCTATTATTAAAGAGTCAAAAAATAAAGAGGTAAGTTGAGGATGTGGAGAAAATGGAACACTTACACACTTTGGGGTGAATGTAAATTAATTCATCCTCTATGGAAAATAGTATGGAGAGTTCGCAAAGAACTAAAAATAAAACTGCCATCCAACCCAGCAATCCCACTACTAGGTATCCCTAAAGCAAATCATTTTATCAAAAAGATAAAATTCTTCAGAAATTAGCAATGGAACTTCTGTATGATTCAGTAATCCCAGTTCTGAGTATATGTCCAAAAGTATTGAAATCACCGTGTCAAAAAGATATCTGTTCTCCTATGTTCACTGTAGTATCATTTACAATAGCCAAGATATGAAAACAACACAAATGTCCATTGACAACTGAATGGAGAAAGAAATTATGGTATATGTAAACAATGGAATATTATTTCTCACTTTAAAAAAAGAAAGAAATCCCATCACTTGCAACAACATAGATGGACCTGGAATACATTATACTAAGTGAAATAAGTCAGTCACAGAAGAATGAATGGTGCATGATTCCTCTTAAACGAGGCAAAAATATAAAGGTATAATCATAGGTATAGAAGTAGACAATAAAATGGTGGTTAACAGGGATGGACATGTTACTCAATAGGTATAAAGTTACAGTTACAAAAAATGAGAAAGTTCCAGAGATCTGCTGTGCAACATGGTGCCTACAGTGAACGAAAAAGCATTTTGTACTTAAACACTTTTCAGAATTGTAGTTCTCATGTTAAAGTGTTCTTACCCCCCAACCCGACCCCCACACACAAGGAGCAATGAGACACAAGGAATCTTTTGGAGGTGATGTCTATATTTCTTGACTGGATTGTGCTGACAGTAACACAAGTGAATACATATGTCCAAACTCACCATATTGTATGCTTTAACTATGGACAATTATCTGTACATCAATTATATCTCAATAAAGCTGGAAAATTGTACTAATCATCAAAATAAAAATTCCTTCAAAAATAAATAAAAATATGCCACATTTAGTGGGATTAAATAATTATGAAATCCTTAGAGATAAATTTTAGTAAAACATGTGCAAGACCAACACACTGAAGAATACTATATATTGCTGATATATATTCAGGGAACCAAATAAATGGAGAGAAATTCTATGCTTCCATGTTGGAAGATACAGTTATCTTAACATGTCAATTATCTCCTATTTAATATTTACGTTCAATTAAGTACAATCAGTTCTCAGTATTTTTTTTTTTAATTGGCAAACTGATTCTATAATTTATATGAAAACTTATGGCTCCCAGATTATTTAATAATAACTGTTCCATGAACCACAGATGAATCTCAATATGTTATTCTAATTGAAATAGCTACATATAAAAGAATCGATATCATTCTTCCATTTATATAAAGTTTTAGAAAAGGGAAAATTATAGTGACAGAAATTATATCAGTGGTTTTGAGGCACCAGGATTGAAAGGATGGGATTGATTACCCAGGAATATGAGTGAACCTTTGAGGATATAGTAATGGTGTATATTATGATTTTGTTGATTTGTCAAAATTTATCGACTAGAACATATAAAATAGGTACATTTGTACTACATTGATAGATCTCATAAAAAAATTAAAATTTTATACAGGAAAACCAATTTTCTCCCTATTCAAGATTCATTCTTAAAATTGATGGTCATATTTACTTTGATACATGATTTAAGAATGTTGTGGTAGTGATTCAAGAAGGTAAATCTAACATAATGCTTCTAAAACTATATGATCCTGGATAAATAAGTTAATAAATGAGTGAACAAATGAATATAACAATGAACAAAAATTGAGAGTATGCAAACTGAGTAGGAGTAATACAATTAAAAGACAATAAGTGGCCAGGCATGCTGGCTCACGCCTGTAATTACAGCACTTTGGGAGGCCAAGGTGGGTGGATCACTTGAGGTCAGGAGTTTGAGACCAGCCTAACCAACATGGCGGAACCCCATCTCTACTAAAAGTACAAAAATTAGCCAGGCGTGGTGGCTTGCACCTGTAGTCCCAGCTACTCGAGAAGCAGAGGCATGAGAATGGCTTGAGCCCAGGAAGTGGAGGTTGTAGTGAGCAGCGATCATGGCACCGCACTCTAGCCTAGTTGATACAGCAAGACTCCATCTCAAAAAAAAAAATAGTATTTGTAGCTTTGAGGTGGTCATAAACTGGAGTTACATAAACTAGGAATTTGTGAATGTGCATGCAATTGTGTATGAGAGAGTGCTAAAGAGAAGTTTTTGGTGAAAAACAATGTTATTGACAGAACCAAGAGATTCAAACAAGTTCCCTGAGTATATTCAAAAGAAGTAGAATAAATGAAATTTAATTTTCTCTTTTTGTGTTTCACTTATGATCAAAACTTCTAGTATTATAGTCTTACAGAGGGTTAAAATTTCAAATGAGGAAAAATAGCTTCCAAAAATACCAATGCAGCTACATCTGTATTAAAATGCTAATAACAAAATATCTTTCATAAATGTAAGATGCCCCAAACGTAGACACTGATGTCAAAGTTTTCACATGGCAAGCAAAACCAGAAATGTCTGATACTATAATGGAAAGTAATATAATCCTTTAATAGGGAGACCACTTAGACATGGTTCTTTCAAACACCACCACCATTTCCACCTATTCCTTTTACAGATTATACAATGAAAATTTGTAAGTGTGCATTAACTTACCTAAACTCACAGAGTGACAGAACCTAAACAGAAAGCCAAAACTCTGGATTTTTACCAGTGTTCCTTTTACAATGCCACAAAGCCTCATATTCATCAGGACATTTTTCAATTGGGAATAGGCAATGCTAAGGTTGTAGAAAACATCCTCTAAGTGCCTCATGGGAAATCACAAACTTACTCCTCACATTTAGAGTATTCCCTGGGGGCAGATTTGTAGTTTTCTGTCAAATGCAACAAGTCTTTCACCAGTCAAATTACACTTATTTCACACATTTTCAAAGTTGAAAAATCATGGATCCGAGCAATGAATGACAACAAGAATGGATTGTAAAACACACTCATGACCAATGTTGAAACTAGGCATGAAATGATAAAATGTCAGGATTGCAAGGCATGGATAATAGATGTATAGTAGGCTTTCAGCACTTTTTAAAAAGGGATATAATTTATCTGGGTAAAATGCTTTTTAATGCATTTACACAAGTAACCAAATTGTTATCTAAATATCACTGACTTGTTTGGTTACATACAAATGTGGTATAATAAACTCTTTTGAAAGAACACATTCAGACCATATGATCAATGTAATCACTTTATAAAATATTTAGCCACATAGTACAATGAAGAGAAAATGTTTTGCAAACAGTATAGTTTATTAGTCTTTTAAAAAAAGTATTCACTTACCCACTTTCTGTAAGATAGTTTAAACGCAAAGTAAGATATTCTAAATAGCTGATTTTATTCAAAATATTTTAGTGATAATTTCTAAGGTGTTGAGAGGAAACTATATGAACTATATTTTCTTGAATAGATCATTTTGTTTTTGTTATCAGATTACTTTGGTAAATGATTTTGAGTGGGATGTAAAGAAAGCAGTATGTTCAAATTAGTGGATACTAAATATTTTTAAATGTAATGCATTGTATGTAATCTCTATAAAATTTCTAAAAGGATATATTCTTATACAATTTACATATGACGAAACAGAGAGTTGGAAGAAAAAATTACTAAGATAATCAAAGAATATACAAAAGCTGGAATTCTGAAAGGAACCCTGTCCTAGTTCTGACGTGACAATGTCCTACAGAGGTATCAGAGAAGATCTATGTGGACAAGTTTCTTTGGTGGAAAAGAGTTCTCATGATGGTTAATTTTTTGTGTTAACTTGGCTAGGCCACAATACCCAGATATTTGGTCACATGTTAGTCTTGATGCTGTTACAGATGTATTGTTTTAGATAACATTAACATTTAAATCAGGACTTTTGAATAAAACATACTACCCTCTACAGTGTTGGTGGGCTTCATCCAATAAGTTGAAGGCCTTTAGAAAAAAAGACTGACTCACCCAAAGAAGAGGAAATTTTCCCTGCAGTCTGCCTTTGGACTTGAGCTACAACATCAACTCTTCCTTTGGTCTCATCTGCTGGCCTATCCTGCAGAAGTTGGACTTGCTAATCTCCACAATTGAATGAGTAAATTCCTTTATTTTCTTAAAATAAATTAGATAAATGATGGATGGGTAGGTAGACATAGATCTATTGTTTCTCTTTCTGTGAAGAACCCATACTAATACAGTTCCTCATTTATTATCAAACCCAACTGAATATCTTTTCCAATCACCCAACAGCCTGCCTACATTTACATGAGCTAATTCATAAAACAAACCATAGGCGGCCACACATAGAATCAATATGTGAAATACACATAACATCTTAATGCCAGAAAATGTCCTGTGAGCTAAAAGGTAACATAAATTACTAAAAGTCTCTTTGAAATTGGTCTATACAACATAAGGTTCAGAAATTCTGAAAATCCCTGACAATGTAAAAATTAATCAGTCAATATAGGAAGCAAATGCCTTTTAGAGTTAACTACTTGGAGTTTTCTTAATCCACTTACTTTTTGGCAAAAGCTTAATTATGCATGAATATTCCCTGAAAATATGTATTTAGTTAAGCAAGCATTTTTGTCTTTCAGCTACAAAAGAATTCCATGAGCCATATCCACATAATAAAATTTTCAAAGACAGCAAAGTTTCACTAAACTGAATACATTAGAAATTTGACCCATAATTGATATTATACTAAAATCAATTCTTATTTATTTGTGCAAGATTATGTGAAAATGAAGTTAAGAGAATTTAAATGTAAACCTGAGGATAGGGAGCAGGTTCAGACTATATGAGAAAATAAACTGAAGTATGAACATAGGTTAGTTATCACATAGAGTTTGGTCACAATGTCTTTTTGCATGCCCTATTTGACTTTCCACCCTCCCAGCCCTATTTACTCTCCCCTAAGGTTACCACACCAAGAACTATAAACACACTAGACTCAGTATTCTCTATATAAAATAACATCATCATACATTGAGGAGCTAGTCATCTAATAAATAGCCTTTTGACTTACTGCTAATGCTTGGTCCTTTTTTGTGTGTCCAGTTTCAACACAAGATTGTGCATATTTGTGCATTTTGTTTTTTGGTTTTTTACTCTTCCCTCTCTGACAGCAACCAGGTTTCATTTTAGAAAATTCACCCTATGCCACTGGGTACAGTACTGGTAGGAGAGTAAATTCAAACACCATGTTTTTCTGCTGTAAAAACAAATGGCCCTCAAAGGTTCTAATAAAGTCTTTCTTTCAGACTTTATTAGTCATATGGCCAAGGAGTAGGTCTGTGACCTAATTTCAGCCAAATAAACTACTCTTAGTAATTGAATCTTGAGCTAAATCACATATAAAAGTACAAAATAATTGGAGAACATTTATTTTTGCAATAGTGGCATGAGAGTTTTGGTGTTCTAGTTTCTTCCTGGCCTAACTCTATATCTAGTTCTCTAGCCTTTTATCAATTTAATAAGATACAAAATTACTTTGTGATGAATTCTTAACCTAGTTTATTGTGGAATTTAAATTTACCAGGGAATAAATATGGATTGGTTTTATTATTTAACAATAACTGCCACCGCAAGTAAGTTATGCCTAATCCTCTCTCTCACTGGGTAATACGTCACTTAATAACATCTTGATCAGATTCTACAACTTTAAAAAATGTTTAATTTCTTAAACTTAAATTTCAGGCATGTCCCTGTGGACTCAGACACCATGTTCACCCCAGAGTCAGACTGATTTTGCAGATTCAGGCTCAAAGCCAACACCAGCAGAAAGCCAGCTACTATGGACCCAGACTTTAAGCTAGTCTCCACAAACATAGCTGAAGGTTGGCCCTTATGGATCCATTTGACAGGCTCCTACCTTTAGGACCTAAAGAAACCATGCCAGATTATATGGGACCAGGATTCATGCCTATTCTAGGAGACCCAAGCTCCAGGCTTGCACTGGGGGAGCCAGGTTCCAAGCCTGACTCCACATTCCCAAGCCTCTAGTTGGTGCCTGTGGATCTAGGTGCCAGTTCTGCCTACCTGCTGACCCAGAAACCAAACCAAGACATCCTGTTTTCATATTACAGCAGCAAGTCTGCCTGTAGACCTTACCACATGGCCCACTAAGAATCTATGACAGGCAGAGTGGTGAAGAGCTTTCTTGCCAAAGCCAGTCTGTAAAGATTAGAATAAGCATCCACTTCTTCAAAAGCTCAGACACCAATGTAAAGCCACAAAAATCAATAATAATAAGAGAAATATGACACTACCAAGGGAGCAATATAATGCAACAGAAATAGACCTTAAAGAAATGAAGATCTATGAACCACCAGATAAAGAATTCAAAATAGTCATCTAGAAGAAATTCAGTGAGGTATAAGAAACACAACTGAAAATACCAAAAGAAAAATATTTATTAAAAAAAGGGAAGTTTAACAAAGAAGCCATAAAAATTAATAAAACAGAAATTCTGGAGTTAAAGAATATGAGGACTGAACCAAAAAGATTCACAGAGAGCTTGAACAGCAGACTAGATCAGGGGGAGGAAAGAATAAGTGAATCCAGAGACAGAACATTTGAAATTACACAGCTAAATGAACAAAAACTAAAAAGAAAAGAAAAAAAGTTAAGAAAGCTTACAGAACTTACAAGGCACCATCAAGGAAATGCATATATGCATTATGGAAATTACATAAAGGATTAGAAAGAAAGAGACTGAAAGCTTACTTAAATAAATAATTACAGAAAACTCTTCAAGTATGGAGATAAACATCAAAATCCATGAAGAGCCCCCAAACCCCAAATAAAATAGATATAAAGAGATCTTCACCAAGACATTTTATAATCAATTCCTCAGAAATCAAATGCAGTGAGAGAATTTTGAAAACAACAAGAGAAAAGCAGCTCACCACATACAAGGGAACACCTATAAGACTATCAGTAGATTTCTCAACAGAAACCTTGCAGGCCAGGGATAGTGGTATAATATACTTAACACACTGAAGGAAAATAATGCAAACCAAGAACACCATAAATAGTAAGGTTGTCTTTCAGAAAAGAGATGAGGACTTTTTCAGACCAAAAAAAAAAAAAATCAAAAGAAGTTTATCATCAATAGAACTGCTTTATAAAAATGCTAAAAGTATAAAACACACTATAAAAGTAAGAATATAGTCAAATTCAGAATATTCAAATACTGTATTGAAAATGCATAAATCACTTTTAACTCTAATAAAGAAAGAAGAAAAAGTATCAAAATTAACTTAAGCTACCATAATTTGTTAAATGATCTATGCTATACAAAATATGCAAATTGTGGCATCAATAACATAAAATATGGGAAGAAAAGAATGTTTAGAGTTTTTGTATGCAAAACTAAAATAATATCAAAATTAAACTGCTATCAGCTTAAAATAGACTGCTATAAATATAAAATATTTTGTGTAAGTCTCAAAGTAACCTCAATGAAAGAACCTGCAGTAGGTGCATAAAACATAGAAGGGAATCAAAGCTTACCACAATAAAAAATCATTAAATAACAAAGGCAGACAGTAGAAGAGAAAGAATGAAACAAAAGAATAATACAAAATTAATTGACCATAAATATGTGGGTTTATTTCTGGGATTTCTATCCTAATACATTGTTTAATGTGTCTATTTTTATTCAAGCAACACGCTATTTTGATTACTATAGCTTTGTAAATTTTGAAATCATGTAGTGTGATGTCTCCAGCCTTTTTTCCTCAAGATTCCTTTGGCTATTTGGAGTTATTTTTTGTGGTTCTATACAAATTTTAAAATTGTTTTTTCTATTTCAGTGAAAATATGCCATTGGAATTTTGATGGGGATTGCATTGAATATGTAGATTACTTGAGATAGTACCAACACTTTTATAACATCAATTTCTATACACTAA